>NC_092041.1:99086191-99386191 GCF_003086295.3 Arachis hypogaea
AAGTTTTTGGCGCCGTTGCCGGGGATTGTTCGAGTTTGGATAATTGACGATTTATCTTGTTGCTTAGATTAGGAATATTTTATTTTTGTTGGTTTAGAGTCTTTTATTTGAGTTTAGTTTCATATTTTAAGTTTGGTGTCTTCTTTTGTGTTTTCCTTTAATTTTTCTAAAATTTGTGTTGGATTTTCTAAAATTTTAAGTTTGGTGTCTCTTGTGCTTTTATTTACTTAAAAATTTTTTAAAAAATTTTATTCTTGGTGTTCATCTTGAACTTCAAAGTGTTCTTGGTGTTCATCTTGACATTCAAAGTTTTCTTGTTTGTTCTCTTTGTTTTGATCTAAAATTTCTAAGTTTAGTGTCATTTTGTTTTTTCTCTTTATCAAATTTCCACCAAATCATATTCTTTTTTTATCAATCAAAATCTAATTTTCAAAAATTGATCTTTCAAATCTTTTTCAAAAATCAAATCTTTTTAATTTATTCAACATATCTTTTCAATCATTTTTTTTGCAATCATATCTTCTCAATCAAATCTTTTTCAAATAATTTTCAATCATATCTTTTTAATTGCTAATTCCCAAATCTTTTAATTAATTAATTAATAGTTTTCAATTTGCTTTAATTTTATTTTCTTTTAGTTTTCGAAATTTTATTTTATTTTCTATTATTTATTTTATTATTTTCGGTCACTTTTAATTAAATAAAATAAAAAAAATAAAAAATAAAAAAATAATATAATAATATCCACATCATCTCCCTTTCTCCATCATGGACCTAAGTGGAATGAGCAGTCCAGAAGGACTCTGGGTCATATGCTAACCCATTACAGCTGTATAGGAGTAGCATCTGTATACCTCCATTAAGCAACAGCTTTGAGCTAAATCCTCAACTCATTGTCATGGTGCAGCAAAACTGCCAGTATTCCGGTCTCACAAGAAGAACCTACTGAGTTTCTGCACAGTTTTTACAAATTGCTGACACAGTACTTAAAGAGGTGGATCAGGATGTCTACAGATTATTACTGTTCCATTTGCTGTAAAAGATCAAGCTAAAGTGGTTGAATAACCAACCCATAGCAAGCATAAAAACATGGAGACAGTTATCAGACAAATTCCTGAATCAATTTTACCCTCCAAAAGGATGACACAGCTAAGGCTGGACATCCAAGGCTTTAAACAAGAGGATAATGAATCCCTTTATAATGCCTGGGAGAGTACAGAGGTATGCTAAGAAAATGCCCCTCTGAAATATTTTCAGAGTGGGTACGGTTAGACATCTTCATATGGCCACAGAAAAAGCTCAATGTTTAGACCACTCAGCTGATCTATACACATGCGAAAGCGATGAAGAGCTCAAGAGCTCATAGAACAGTTGCTAGAAATCCATATACTCAAGCAGTGAGTCCTCTATAAAGAAACTATGCATAACTACTGATCCAACCTCAAGAACAGATGGTTGAGCTTAATCAGCAATTATATGATGACAAAACAAGCAGAAAAAGATGCTCAAAAAAAAATGCAACAAGAATAGAGCACAATTAAATCAGACAAACAGCAACTCTAAACAGATAACAGAAGATGTCAAGCTGTTAAATTAAGAGTGGGAAAACAGAATATCAACCAAGCAGCAGAAAGCTAATAGGAAAAACTGGCAGAGGATAACCAAACCACTATCCAAAATCCCTCTGAGGACAGTAAGAGCCCAGAGAGGAATACTTCTGGAGTTCACACGCCAGAAAGGGGGAAAAGTTGGCGTTAAACGCCCATTCTCTGCCCAGTTCTGGCGTTCAAACGCCAGAAAGGGGGAAAAAGTTGGCATTAAACGCCCATTCCTCACCCAATCCTGGCGTTCAAACGCCAATGAGGAATCAGACACCTGAGAATGCTGATAGTAACCCCTCAAGAAGGCTTCTCCAACCACTTCTGTAGGAAATAAACCTGCAACAACTAAGGTTGAAGAGTATAAAGCAAGATGCCTTATCCTCAGAAACTCCACCAAGCGGAACAGGATAAGCAATTGCCCGCTTTGCAGACTATCTCAGGACTCTTGAAATAAAGATTCGTTTGTAGAAGCACTTGAGCAAATACCTTCTTATGCTAAGTTCATGAAAGAAATCTTAAGTCATAAGAAGGAATGGAGAGAAACTGAAAAAGTGTTTCTCACTGAAGAATGAAGTGCAGTCATTCTGAAGAGCTTACCAGAGAAGCTTCAAGATCCAGAAGCTTTATGATACCATGCATATTAGAAGGTGCTTGTACCAAGACAGCCCTATGTGACCTTGGAGCAAGTATCAATCTAATACATGCATCAACTATCAGAAAGCTTGGGTTGACTGAAGAAGTCAAACCAACCCGGATATGCCTCCAACTTGCTGATGGCTCCATTAAATACCCATCAGGCATAATTGAGACATGATTGTCAAGGTTGGGCCATTCGCCTTTCCAACTGACTTTGTAGTGCTGGAAATGGAGGAGCACAAGAGTGTAACTCTCATTCTAAGAAGACCCTTCCTAGCAACTGGATGAACTCTCATTGATGTACAAAAAGGGGAAGTGACCTTGAGAGTCAATGAGGATGAGTTCAAGTTGAATGCTGTCAAAGCTATGCAGCATCCAGACACATCAAATGACTGCATGAGCGTTGATATTATTGACTCTTTAGTGGAAGAGATCAATATGACTGAGAGTCTCGAATCAGAGCTAGAGGATATCTTTAAAGATGTTCAGCCTGACCTGGAGGAACCAGAGGAAATAAAAGAACCTCTGAAAATTCCTCAGGAAGAGGATAAGCATCCTAAACCCGAGCTCAAGCCACTACCACCATCCCTAAAGTATGCATTTCTGGGAGAAGGTGACACTTTTCCAGTGATTATTATAAGCTCTGCTTTAAACTCACAGGAAGAGGAAGCACTAATTCAAGTGCTAAGGACACATAAGACAGCTCTTGGGTGGTCCATAAGTGATCTTAAGGGCATTAGCCCAGCAAGATGCATGCACAAGATCCTATTGGAAGATAATTCCAAGCCAGTGGTTCAACCACAGAGGCGGCTAAATCCAGCCATGAAGGAGGTGGTGCAGAAAGAGGTCACTAAGTTACTAGAGGCCGGGATTATTTATCCTATTTCTGATAGCCCCTGGGTGAGCCCTGTCCAAGTTGTTCCCAAGAAGGGAGGCATGACAGTGGTTCATAATGAAAAAAATGAACTGGTTCCCACAAGAACAGTTACAGGGTGGCGTATGTGTATTGACTACAGAAGGCTCAATACAGCCACCAGAAATGATCATTTTCCTTTACCATTCATAGACCAGATGCTAGAGAGACTAGCAGGTCATGAATATTATTGCTTTTTGGATGGCTATTCAGGTTACAACCAAATTGCAGTAGATCCTCAGGACCAAGAGAAAATAGTATTTACATGTCCTTCTGGAGTATTTGCCTACAGAAGGATGCCTTTTGGTCTGTGCAATGCACCTGCAACCTTTCAGAGGTGCATGCTCTCTATCTTTTCAGATATGGTAGAGAAATTTCTGGAAGTCTTCATGGATGACTTTTCAGTATTTGGAGACTCATTCAACTCCTGCCTTAACCATCTAGCACTTGTTCTGAAAAGATGCCAAGAGACCAACCTAGTTTTAAACTGGGAAAAATGTCACTTCATGATGACTGAGGGGATTGTCCTTGGGCATAAAATTTCAAGCAAGGGAATAGAGGTGGATCAAGCAAAGGTAGAGGTAATTGAAAAATTACCACCACCTGCCAATGTTAAGGCAATTAGAAGCTTTTGGACATGCAGGATTCTACAGAAGGTTTATAAAGGATTTTTCAAAAATTGCAAAACCTCTGAGTAACCTGCTAGCTGCACCATTTGTGTTTGACACACAGTGTCTGCAGGCATTTGAGACCCTGAAAGCCAAGCTGGTCACAACACCAGTCATCTCTGCACCAGACTTGACATTACCATTTGAACTAATGTGTGATGCCAGTGACCATGCCATTGGTGCAGTGTTGGGACGGAGGCATAACAAGCTTCTGCACGTCATTTATTATGCTAGCCGTGTTCTAAATGATGCACAGAAGAATTACACAACCACAGAAAATAGTTACTTGCAGTGGTTTATGCCATTGACAAGTTTAGATCCTACTTAGTAGGGTCAAAAGTGATTTTGTACACTGACCATGCTGCTCTTAAATACTTACTCACAAAGCAGGATTCAAACCCAGGCTCATAAGGTGGGTATTGCTTCTGCAAGAGTTTGATATAGAAATAAGAGACAGAAAAGGGACAGAGAACCAGGTAGCTGATCATTTGTCCGAATTGAACTAGTAGCTGGGGCGTCCCTCCCTTCTACTGAGATCTCTGAAATCTTTCCAGATGAGCAACTCTTTGCCATCCAGGAAGAACCATGGTTTGCAGATATTGCAAATTATAAAGCTGTGAGGTTCATACCACAGGAGTACAGCAGGGTGCAAAGAAAAAAATTAATTTCAGATGCCAAGTACTACCTATGGGATGAGCCATATCTCTTTAAGAGATGTGCAGACGAAATAATCCATAGATGTGTACCTAGAGAGGAAGCACAAAGGATCCTGTGGCATTGCCATAGATCGCAGTATGGGGGACATTTCGGAGGTGAGCGAACAGCCACTAAGGTCCTCCAATGCGGATTCTACTGGCCTACTATCTATAGGGATGTCCTGGAGTTTGTGCGTAACTGTGATAGTTGCCAAAGAGCTGGTAACTTGCCTCATGGTTATGCCATGCCTCAACAAGGGATCCTAGAGATTGAATTGTTTGATGTATGGATAATTGACTTCATGGATCCTTCCCACCATCATACTCAAACACTTATATTCTAGTGGCAGTAGACAATGTGTCTAAATGGGTAGAAGCAATTGCCACACCCAATAATGATATCAAGACCGTACTGAAATTCCTACAGAAATACATCTTTAGCAGGTTTGGTGTTCCCAGAGTACTAATCAGTGATGGGGGCACTCATTTCTGCAATAAACAGCTGGACTCTGCTATGGTCCGATATGGAATTAGCCACAAGTAGCAACTCCGTATCACCCACAGATAAATGGGCAAGCTGAAGTCTCTAATAGAGAGCTAAAAAGAATCCTGGAACAGACTGTTATTGCCGTAGAAAGGATTGGGCAAAGAGCTTGGATGATGCTCTGTGGGCATACAGAACAGCCTTCAAGACTCCTATAGGAACCTCTCCATACCACTTATGTATGGGAAGGCTTGTCATCTGCCCGTGAACTGGAATATAAAGCCTACTGGGCAACCTGATTCCTAAACATGGATGCTAAGTTAGCTGGTGAAAAAGATTGCTCCAGCTAAATGAGCTAGAGGAGTTCAGACTCAGTGCCTTTGAAAATGCAAAAATTTATAAGGAAAAGGCAAAGAAGTGGCATGACAAAAAGTTATCATCCAGAGTCTTTGAGCCAGGACAAAAAGTTCTACTCTTCAACTCTAGGCTCAGACTATTCTCAGGAAAACTTAAATCCCAGTGGAGGGGTCCGTATGTGATTACAGGGGTCTCACCATATGGATATGTTGAGTTTCAGGATATTGATTCTAACAAAAAGTTCATTGTTAATGGGCAGAGAATTAAACATTATCTTGAAAGCAATTTCGAGCAGGAATGCTCAAAACTGAGGCTTGAATGAGTCTCAGTAAAGGTCCAGCTAAAGACAATAAAGAAGCGCTTGCTGGGAGGCAACCCAGTCATTAGCAGGTTAATTGTTCTTTAAAAGTTTGATATACAATTTCTCAAGGGAAATCATCAAAATTGAAGGAATTCACAGAGTTACAGAAGGATTCAGTGCAAAAAGTAGAGAAAAGGAGCTTGCTGGCGAAAAAACGCCAGTAAAGGGTACTCTGGGCGCTAAACGCCCAGAATGGTAGGTACCATTTTGGGCGTTAAACGCCAGAATGGGCACCATTCTGGGCGTTTAACGCCAGGTTGGCAGCATCCTGGGCGTTCAGCAAAGCGCCAGTGATAAAGGGGATTTCTGGCATTTAACGCCAGCCAGGGCACCTGGCTGGGCGTTAAACGCCCATTTTGCCCACCAAGTGGGCGTTAAATGCCAGAATGGATACCATTCTGGGCGTTTAACGCCAGAAAGGCAGGGGACAGAGATTTTGTTTTCCACTTCAAATTTTTTCAAACTTTCTTGTTTTGATCCATAATTTTCTGCATAAATACATTACAAACTTTCATCATTCACTCTCAATTTCAAAAATTAAATAATTTTCTAAATCATTCTTCAAATTTCCTTCAAATCCTTTCCAAATCTTCTTCAAAAACTCAAAATCTCTTCTTAATTTCTTTCCATATCTTCTCAAATCTCCTTCAAAGTTTTCGAAATCTCTCCCCCTCCCTTATAAATACACATTCGGCCATCCCACTCTCCCTACCATTCGAATTTGCTCTCCTCCTCTCTCTCCCCCTTCCTTTCTTTTGCTTGAGGGCAAGCAAACCTCTAAGTTTGGTGTGCTTTTCCATGATCACAAGGCCAAGTTTTATCAATATCATGGCTCCTAAGGGAAAACAAACCAATTCAAGAGGCAAGAAAGAGAATACTCCAAAGAATCTTTGGAATTAAGAGAAGTTCTTAACCAAAGAACATGCAGACCATTACCACAAAATAATGGGTCTGAGGTCAGTGATCCCGGAAGTCAGATTTGATCTGAAAGAAGATGAATATCTGGAGATCCAAGAGCAAATTCGAAACAGAGGATGGGAAGTTCTAACCAACCCTGAGACAAAGGTTGGAAGGAACATGGTTCAGGAATTCTACTCAAATCTGTGGCTGACAGATAAGCAGAGAATGACTGGAACTGCTTTTCATACCTACAGAACCATGGTCAGAGGAAGAATTATTTACTTCCATCTGGACAAAATAAGAGAGGTCTTCAAATTGCCTCAACTGCAAGATGATCCTGAATCCTTTAATAGGAGAATGGTGAGAGCAGATAAGGGGTTGGATCAAGTTCTAGAGGACATATGCCTCCCTGGAACTAAGTGGACAACCAATTCAAAAGGTGCCCCAAACCAACTCAAGAGAGGAGATCTCAAACCAATTGCAAGAGGTTGGCTAGACTTCATTGGGCGTTCTATATTGCCCACTAGCAACTGTTCTGAGGTCACCATCAAGAGAGCAGTGATGATTCATTGCATTATGCTGAAAAAAGAAGTGGAGGTTCATCATTTGATTGCTTGTGAGATTTACACAATTGCACACAAGAATTCCACTGAAGCCAAACTGGCTTACCCAAGCTTAATCTCTTTGCTATGTAAAGATGTTGGGGTGAGGATGGGAGTAGACGAATTCATCCCAATTGAACATCCAATCACCAAGAGGTCAATGGAAGGACAAATGCAAGATAACTCTATCAAAAGGAGGGTGCAGGAGTTCCTCCATGAACTTCCTGAAATTGACTACTGGGCTAGCCTTGAAGCATCTGTTGCCAAGCTGTAAGAAACTATGGAACAAATTAAGGAAGAACAGCAGAATCAAAACTGCATGCTCTGCAAATTGCTGAAGGAACAAGAGAAGCAGGGGCGTGAGCTACAGGAGCTGAAACGCCAGTAGCTCTCCCTTGAAGGGTCAAATACCCCACAAGTTGAGGGAGCATCCACTTCTCAAAATCAAGTTTGTTGAGTCCTAACTCTGTGATAACCTCTATCATTAGGAATCTATTTTAGAGTCATTTAATTTTTTATTTTCTATTATTATTAGTCTTATCTTATATTTATTTTTGAGTCTTGTTCTTAATTCATGATTAATAAAATTTAAGGTTCATGTCTTAAAGCTATGAATGTCCTATGAATCCATCACCTCTCTTAAATGAAAAATGCTTTAATCACAAAAGAACAAGAAGTACAGGATTTCGAATTTATCTCTGAACTAGTTGAATTAGTTTGATGTAGTGACAATATTTTTTGTTTTCTGAATGAATGCTTGAATAGTGCATATGTCTTTTGAATTTGTTGATTAAAGAATGTTAAACTTGTTGGCTCTTGAAAGAATGATGAAAAAGGAGAAATGTTATTGAGGATCTGAAAAATCATCAAATTGATTCTTGAAGCAAGAAAAAGTAGTGTATTCGAAAAAAAAATATAATAAAATGATCCAAGTCAAAAAGAGTGTGCTTAAGAACCCTGGACACCTCTAATTGGGGACTCTAGCAAAGCTAAGTCACAATCTAAGAAGGTTCACCCAGTTATGTGTCAGTGGCATGTATGTATCTGGTGGTAATACTGGAAGACAGAGTGCTTTGGGCCACAGCCAAGACTCATAGAATAACTATGTTCAAGAATCATCACACTTAACTAGGAGAATCAATAACACTATCTGAATTTTGAGTTCCTATAGATGCCAATCATTCTAATCTTCAAAGGATAAAGTGAGATGCCAAAACTGTTCAGAAGCAAAAAGCTACTAGTCCCGCTCATCTAATTGGAGCTAAGTTTCATTGATATTTTGGAGTCTATAGTATGTTCTCTTCTTTTTATCCTAATGGATTTTTAGTTGCTTGGGTACAAGCAACAATTTAAGTTTGGTGTTGTGATGAGCGGATAATTTATACGCTTTTTGGCACTATTTTTAGTATGTTTTTAGTATGTTTTGGTTAGTTTTTAGTATATTTTTATTAGTTTTTATTTAAAATTCACTTTTATGGGCTTTACTATGAGTTTGTGTGTTTTTCTGTGATTTCAGGTAATTTCTGGCTGAAATTGAGGGACCTGAGCAAAAATCTGATTCAAAGGCTGAAAAAGGACTGCAGATGCTATTGGATTCTGACCTCCCTGCACTCGAAGTGGATTTTCTGGAGCTACAAAAGCCCAACTGGCACGCTCTAAATTGCGTTGAAAAGTAGACATCTTGGGCTTTCCAGCAATGTATAATAGTTCATACTTTGCCCGAGATTTGATGGCGCAAACTGGCGTTGCAAATCAGCTTCAGAATTTCCGGTGTTTAACGCCGGAACTGGCACAAAAATTGGAGTTAAACACCCAAACTGGCACAAAAGCTGGCGTTTAACTCCCGGAAAAGTCTCTACACATGAAAGCTTCAATGCTCAGCCCAAGCACACACCAAGTGGACCCCAGAAGTGGATTTTTACGTCATTTACTCATTTCTGTATACCCTAGGTTACTAGTTCACTATTAATAGGACCTTTTGACATTGTATCTAGACCTCATGACATTTTTACACGTTTCATACTGTACCTTCTACAGCATGAGTCTCTAAACCCCATGGTTGGGGGTGAGGAGCTCTGCTGTGTCTTGATGGATTAATGCAATTACTACTGTTTTTCATTCAATCACGCTTGCTTCTATTCTAAGATATCACTTGTTCCTTAACTTGATGAATGTGATGATCCGTGACACTCATCATCATTCTCACCTATGAACGTGTGCCTGACAACCACATCCGTTCTACTTTAGATTGAGTGAATATCTCTTGGATTCCTTAATCAGAATCTTCGTGGTATAAGCTAGAATTGATGGCGGCATTCAAGAGAATCCGGAAGGTCTAAACCTTGTCTGTGGTATTCTGAGTAGGATTCAAGGATTGAATGACTGTGATGAGCTTCAAACTCCTGAGGGCTGGGCGTTAGTGACAGACGCAAAAGAATCACTGGATTCTATTCCAACCTGATTAAGAACCGACAGATAACTAGCCGTGCTGTGACAGAGTGCGTTAAACATTTTCACTGAGAGGATGGGAGGTAGCCATTGACAACGGTGAAACCCTACCTACAACTTGCCATGGAAGGAGTCTTGCGTGCATGAAAAAGAAGACAGTAGGAAAGTAGAGATTCAGAAGATATAGCATCTCCAAAACCTCAACCTGTTCTCCATTACTGCAAAACAAGTATTTATTTCATGTTCTTTTACTTTTTACACTTAAATCTGAGAATTATTGATATCCTGACTAAGAGTTACAAGATAACCATAGCTTGCTTCAAGCCGACAATCTCCGTGGGATCGACCCTTACTCACGTAAGTTATTACTTGGACGACCTAGTGCACTTGCTGGTTAGTTGTGCGGAATTACAAAAGTGTGATTGCGATTTCGTGCACCAACCATTGATATAATCAACATGGCCAAAACCTTAGAGGAGGAGGAGGACGTGAATCCCAACGAGGAAGACCTCAGGGGACGTCCAAAGGTCAGTAAGGAATACCCTAATGAGGAACTAAAGGAATCTGAGGCTCATACAGAGATCATAGAGATTCCCTTGGACCTCTTTTTACCATTCATGAGCTCTGATGACTATTCATCTTCTGAAGAGGATGAAGACATTATTGAAGGGCAAGTTGGCCAATATTTAGGAGCAATCATGAAGCTGAATGCCAAGCTGTTTGGTAATGAGACTTGGGAGGAAGAGCTTCCCTTGCTCACCAATGAACTGAATACATTGGTTCAGCAAAATCTAACTCAAAAGAAACAGGATCCTGGTAAATTCTTAATACCCTGTACCATAGGCACCATAACCTTTGAAAAAGCTCTGTGTGACCTGGGGTCAGGGATAAACATGATGCCCTCTCTGTAATGGAGAGACTAGGAATCTATGAGGTACAGGCTGCCAAATTCTCATTGGAGATGGTAGATAAATCTATGAAAAAGGCTTATGGACTAGTAGAGGACGTGCTAGTGAAGGTTGAAAGCCTTTACTTCCCTGCTGATTTCATAATCCTAGACACTAGGAGGGATGAGGATAAATCTATCATCCTTGGAAGACCCTTCCTAGCCACAGCAAGAGCTGTGATTAATGTTGACAGAGGAGAGTTGATCCTTCATGTGAATGAAGAATGCCTTGTAGTAAAGACTCAAGGTTCTCCATCTGTAACCATAGAGAGTAAGCATGAAGAGCTTCTCCCAATACAGAGTCAAACAGAGCCCCCACATTCAAACTCTAAGTTTGGTGTTGGGAGGCCACAACTAAACTCTAAGTTTGGTGTTGAGAGATCTCAACCATACTCTGATCATCTGTGAGGCTCCATGAGAGCTCACTATCAAGCTATTGACATTAAAGAATCGCTTATTGGGAGGCAACCCAATTTTATTTTAATTTTATCTATATTATTTTGTTTTCTTTTAGGTTGATGATCATGTGAAGTCACAAAGACAATTACAAAAATAAAGAAAAAATCAAAAACAGCATTGAAAATAGCACACCCTGGAGGAATGACTTACTGGCGTTTAAACTCCAATAAGGGTAGCAAAATGAGCATTTACACGCACAATCTGGCACCTTTCTGGGCGTTTAAATGCCAGAATAGGGCACCAGATTGGCGTTTAAATGCCAGAACAGGGTAGCAAACTGGCGTTTAAACACCAGAATTGCACTCTAAGGCATTTTGAACTCCCAATTGGAGCAGGGAAGAGAATTCCTTGACCCCTCAGGATCTGTGGACCCCACAGGATCCCCACCAACGTCAACTCACTCTCTCTCCTCTTCACACCTTTTTACAACACTCTTCTCCAAATACCCTTCACCAATCACCTCCATATCTCTTCCCCAACTCCCCTTCACCAATCACTTCCTTAACTCTTTCCTAAAAATCCCCACCCACCTTCAAAATTCAAAACCACTTCCCTCCCAAAGCCACCCAAACCTTTCGGCCACTCACCCCCCTTTTCCCTATAAATACCCCCTTCACTCCTTCATTTACACACATCACAACCACCTTCTTCTACCCTTGGCCGAACCCTATACACCCTCCATCTCCTCCATTTTTTTCTTCTTCTACATCTTTCTTTCTTCTTTTGCTCGGGGACGAGCAAATATTTTAAGTTTGGTGTAGTGAAAGCATTGCTTTTTATTTTTCCATAACCATTTATCACACCTAAGGCCAGAGAAGCCTCTAGAAAAAGGAAAGGGAAGGCAACTGCCTCTACCTCTGAGTCATGGGAGATAGAGAGATTCATCTCAAAGGTCCATCAAGACCACTTCTATGAAGTTGTGGCCAAGAAGAAGGTGATCCCTGAGGTCCCTTTTAGGCTCAAAAAGGGCAAATATCTGGAGATCTGACAAGAGATCCGAAGAAGAGGTTGGGAAGTTCTTGCCAACTCCATTCAACAAGTTGGAATCTTAATGGTTCAAGAGTTCTATGCAAACACATGGATCACTAGGAACCATGATCAAAGTATGAACCCAAACCCAAAGAATTGGCTTACAATGATTCGGGGGAAATACTTAGATTTCAGTCCAGAAAATGTGAGGCTAGCGTTCAACTTGCTAACGATGGAAGAAAACACACGCCACTACACTAGAAGGGTCAATTTTGATCAAAGGTTGGACCAAGTCCTCATGGACATATGTGTAGAAGGAACTCAATGGAAAAGGGACTCAAGAGGCAACCTGGTTTAATTGAGAAGACTGAATCTTAAGCTTGTGGTTAGAGGATGGTTGGAGTTCATCCAACGCTCTATCATTCCCACTAGCAACCGATCTGAGGTAACTGTGGATCGGGCCATCATGATCCATAGTATCATGATTGGAGAGGAAGTAGAAGTTCATGAAATCATACCTCTAAAACTCTACAAGGTGGCTAACAAGTCTTCACCTTTGGTAAGATTAGCCTTTCCTCATCTCATATGTCACATTTGCTATTCAGCTAGGATTGTCATAGAGGGAGACATCCTCATTGAAGAAGACAAGCCCATCTCTAAGAAGAGGATGGAGCAAACTAGAGAGCCCATTCATGGCACTCAACAAGATCATGAGGAAGTCCCTGAGATACCTCAAGGGATGTATTTTCCTCCACACAATTATTGGGAGCAACTCAACACTTCTTTGGAAAGCTTGAGTTACAACATGGACCAATTAAGGGTGGAACACCAAGAGCACTCCATCATTCTCCATGAGATTAGAGAAGATCAAAGAGCTATGAGGGAGGAGCAACAAAGGCAAGGAAGAGATATAGAGGAGCTCAAGAGCACCATTGGTTCTTCAAGAGGAGGAAGACGCCACCCTCACTAAGGTGGACTCATTCCTTAATCTCCTTGTCTATTTATTTTTCTGTTTTCGGCTTTATGCTGTATGTTCTATCTATGTTTGTGTCTTCACTACATGATCATTAATTTCTAGTGTCTATGTCTTAAGGCTATGAATAACTCCATGAATCCTTCACCTCTCTTAAAATGAAAAATGTGCTTAATTACAAAAGAACAAGAAGTACTTGGATTTCAAATTTTATCTTGAAACTAGTTTAATTATTTTGATGTGGTGGCAATACTTTTTGTTCTCTGAATGAATGCTTGAACAGTGCATATTTTTTATCTTGTTGTTTATGAATGTTAAAGTTCTTGGCTCTTGAAAGAATGATGAACAAAGAGAAATGTTATTGATAATCTGAAAAATCATGAAATTGATTCTTGAAGCAAGAAAAAGTAGTGAAAAAGAAAAAAGTAAGTAGCGAAAAAAAATGGCGAAGAAAAAAAAGAGAGAAAAGAAAAAGAAAAAGCAAAGCAGAAAAAGCCAATATTCCTTTAAACCAAAAGGCAAGGGTAAAAAGGATCCAAGGCTTTGAGTATTAATGGATAGGAGGGCCCAAGAAATAAAATCCAGGCCTAAGCGGCTAAATCAAGCTGTCCCTAACCATGTGCTTGTGGCATGCAGGTCCAAGTGAAAAACTTGAGACTGAGTGGTTAAAGTCATGATCCAAAGCAAAAGAGTGTGCTTAAGAACTCTGGACACCTCTAACTGGAGACTTTAGCAAAGCTTAGTCACAATCTGAAAAGGTTCACCCAGTTATATGTCTGTGGCATTTATGTATCCGGTGGTAATACAAGAAAACAAAGTGCTTAGGGTCACGGCCAAGACTCATAAAGTAACTGTGTTCAAGAATCAACATACTGAACTAGGAGAATTAATAACACTATCTAAAATTCTAAGTTCCTATAGATGCCAATCATTCTGAATTTCAAAGGATAAAATGAGATGCAAAAATTGTTTAGAAGCAAAAAGCTACAAGCCTCGCTCATCTAATTAGGACTAAGTTTCATTGATACTGTGGGATTCATTGTATATTCTCTTCTTTTTATCCTATTTTGTTTTCAGTTGCTTGGGAACAAGCAACAATTTAAGTTTGGTGTTGTGATGAGCGGATAATTTATACGCTTTTTGGCATTGTTTTTATATAGTTTTTAGTATGATTTAGTTAGTTTTTAGTATATTTTTATTAGTTTTTAAGCAAAATTCACACTCTGGACTTTACTATGAGTTTGTGTATTTTTCTGTGATTTCAGGTATTTTCTGGCTGAAATTGAGGGACCTAAGCACAAATCTGATTCAGAGGCTGAAAAAAGACTGCTGATGCTGTTGGATTCTGACTTCCCTACACTCGAAGTGGATTTTCTGGAGCTACAGAACTTCAAATGGCGCGCTCTCAACTGCGTTGGAAAGAAGACATCCAGGACTTTCCAGAAATATATAATAGTCCATACTTTGCTCGAGTTTTGACGATGCAAACTGGCGTTCAAACGCCCCTTCTCTGCCCTTTTCTGGTGTCAAAATGCCAGAACTGGCATAAAAGTTGGAGTTAAACGCCCAAACTGGCACCAAAGCTGATGTTTAACTCCAAGTGAAGCCTCCACACATGTAAAGCTCAATGCTCAGCCTAAGCACACACCAGTGGGCCCGGAAGTGGATTTCTGCATCGTTTACCTATTTCTGTAAACCCTAGTAGCTAGTTTCATTATAAATAGGACCTTTTACTATTGTATTTTCATCTTGGAATCTTTGGAACGTTTTTCCTTAGACTTGGGGGCTTGCCTCTCGGCCATGCCTGGACCTTCATCACTTATGTATTTTCAACGGTGGAGTTTTTACACACCAAAGATTAAGGTGTGAAGCTCTGCTGTTGCTCGAGTATTAATGCAATTACTATTATTTTCTATTCAATTCAAGCTTATTCTTGTTCTAAGATATTCACTCGCACTTCAACCTGATGAATGTGATGATCCATGACACTCATCATCATTCTCACCTATGAACGCGTGACTGACAACCACTTCCGTTCTACTTAAGATTGAGCGTGTATCTCTTAGCCTCCATTCTGAAAGATCGGAGTCTTCGTGGTATAAGCTAGAATTATTGGCGGCCATTCCTGAGATCCGAAAAGTCTAAACCTTGTCTATGGTATTCCGAGTAGGATCGGGGAAGGGATGACTGTGACGAGCTTCAAACTCGCGAGTGTTGGGCGTAGTGACAAACGCAAAAGGATCACTGGATTCTATTCCAACATGATCGAGAACTGACAGATGATTAGCCGTGCAGTGACAGCGCATTTGGACCATTTTCACTGAGAGGACCGGAAGTAGCCATTGACAATGGTGATGCCCAACATACAGCTTGCCATGGAAAGGAGTATGAAGGATTGGATGAAGGCAGTAGGAAAGCAGAGATTCAACAGGAACAAAGCATCTCTATGCACTTATCTGAAATTCTCACCAATGAATTACATAAGTATCTCTATCTTTACTTTATGTTTTATTTATCTTTTAATTATCAAAACTCCATAACCATTTGAATCTGCATGACTGAGATTTACAAGATGACCATAGCTTACTTCAAGCCGACAATCTCCGTGGGATCGACCCTTACTCATATAAGGTTTATTACTTGGACGACTCAGTGCACTTGCTGGTTAGTTGTGCGAAGTTGCGAAAAAGAGTTGAGATTACAATTGTGCGTACCAAGTTGTTGGCGCCATTGTGTATCATTAAATATAAGAGTCTTCAACCCTTATTCTTGATCACTTTCAACATCTTTATCATCATTAAAGGTTTGGAGGTCAAGATTCAAACCTAAAAATCGAAGAGATAATAATTAATAAATTAATTAGTATTAAGTAAAAAGTTAACATAAATGAATATTAGTAAACACAAAGTTCATATAAACATTCAATAATTTATATAACCATAAATTTAGAATGCTCTTAAACCTTGTTCCACCACAAAAATGATAAATAATAGCTTAAAATCAGATTATCAACAACACAAAATCAACAATCAACAACACAAAATTAGATTATCAACCATAAAAAAGACAACAAAAATCATACATATATGCGTTGGTAACGTTCATTGCTATGATTCATATGCAACACAAAATAGACACTCACTCTTTGTGACAAGTACAACAAATTAACTCTAGCTAAGGTCAATTAGTCTAAATTTAATTCAATTAACTAACTCTTCATTCTATATGTACACAATTAGACAAAAATCTTCACCATATGTTGGTCCTTTTCTAATATATATTTAACATAAAAAAAACAAGTAATAGATAATTTTAGTTTCCAAACATAATTTGATTTTAAAAAATGAGTAAAGTATCTATTCCTGTATGGATACCTGGAGGGGAGCTCGGCTGCTAGGAGTTGGCGTCGAGTTATTATCTTCGATGCCGATTTATGAGCCATGGGACAATCCGAGCTTTCTGCCTAGGGAGATGTCCAATCGTGCAGAGTATGAACAAGGAAAAGGGGGGAGTGTACCTGCAAAGACACTCCGAAGTGTAAGTCAGTATTGAGAATTCAATGTATGCCTAAACGGAAAGATGTCATACCTCTTATAGGTGGAGTATCATTGGTTGGTTATACATTTGCTAATCGTCCAAATTAAAAGGCAGTTATTAGGTTCTTAATGATGACGTTTTGGTCGAGCGTTATTTTGTTGAACTTGTAACGCATAATGGCCAAGTTGTTACGGAAATTGTCGAGTTATGGTCATAATGCCGACTTACGAGGTCGGATTTGTAACAACCGTATCAGTATCGTTTTTGTCCCCAACATTTGGGGTAACTCTCAAAGTTGTCCCTAACGTTTGAATCGTCCTATTTAAGTCCCTAACGTTTCAAAATTGACTCAATGTTGTCCTGCCGTTAGGAATCTGTTAACGGAATTGACGGCGGGACAAAATTTGAGACGATTTTGAAATGTTAAGAACTTAAATATGACGAACACGTTGGGGACAAAAACGATACATAGAAATAAATTTTAATTTTATCCTTCAATAATATCAGTTGTTTATGGTACATAGTTATTCAATTATTTTTTAATCACATCTAAGTAAATTACACTTAATCACATTAATTTAATTCTAAAGAAATTTATTTTTTTATAATTTTACTCTTAAAAATATTTACTCATCATAAAATGTTTGTAGAATGACTAGTACATAAACTTGTGGAAAAAAAATGATACATATACAATAAAATAATGTGATTCTAGAAATTTTACAAATATTTCATGATAAGTAAAAATCTGTATGAGTAAAATTATAAAAAAAATAAATTTATTTAGAATCAAAGTAATGTGATTAAGTGTAATTTACTTAAATGTGACTAAAAATAATTGAATAACTATGTACCATAAAAGATTGATATTGGTGAAGGATAAAATTAAAATTTATTTCTATGTATCGTTTTTGTCCCCAATATTTTCGTCCTATTTAAGTCCCTAACGGTTCAAAATCGTCTCAATTTTGTCCTGCCGTCAATTCCGTTAACAGATTTCTAACGGCAGGACAACATTGAGTCAATTTTGAAACGTTAGGGACTTAAATAGGACGATTCAAACGTTATGGACAACTTTTGAGACTTACCCCAAAAGTTTAAAACAAAAATGATACTTTACTCTAAAAAAATAAAGATACATAAATACTCCAACCAAAGTTCACTACAAGAAAAACACCCATTCAAGTACACTTGAAAAGTGTAGCCAAAAGTGAAAAAAATGATGCCTTAGGCTACGGCTATGCTTTTTGGGCTACGGCTACGCTTTTTGGAGTGATTCCTATTCGGCCGTTGCCTATTCTCAAAGGCTACGCTTTTCTACACCAAGGGCTACGCTTTTGGCGTTTGGGAATAGGCTACGCTTTTCTCTAACTATAAAGTTATTGGCAACAATATTCATGGCCTGTTAATTTGTGAAAAGTTGAGGGTTTGAGTGGGGTTAATTTCTTTCCAAAACCAAGCCTTCTTTGCGGAGAAAATTTTGTCACAAATTTTGGATAATATAGATACAGTTGAAGTACTCTACAACTTGAGTTATTTTCTCTCCAGATTAGACCACATTAGCTAAGTATTTTGAGCTCTTTTAATGGTTATGTGCAGACAAAGTCAATAAATTCAGTAGTTAAAAGGTTTTCTACAAGGTATGTTGTGCAGCAGAATTACCCAGGAGATTGCAAAAGACTATTTATCAGTCCTGTTAGACATATAACTAATAAAAGCATGAACTCTGAGGAAAAAGCTGCAACTTATACCTTATCCAAAAACAGATCCTTGCAGGACAACGAAATTGACGAATTAAGAAATTCTTCTAAGCATGTATATGTGAGTTTTCAATTCAACTTACAATTCAGCTCACCTTTCTTCTTCCTCTTCTACTTCTTCTCTACTCCTTGTCTTCTTTTCATTCTTTACATTCTTCACACCATTTCTATTTCTGGCTAACCAAGAAACCGTTCAAACTGTAAGAACTCTGTTAGAAACAGGAAGCTGAAAACAGGAAGCTGAAAACAGAGAAACAAAAGCCAACTTATTCATTGAGAAATCACAGAAACAAAAGCTTATTAACGCTGCATTTGGATTCAGTCTCAGAAACAAAAATACAGAGAAAATAGACAAGCTGTATATTGAATCACAGTTCACAAACCCTAAAATACCACACATCTTCATCAATAACAGCATGCATGTTATCAAATTACAGTTCACAGACCCATATTTCAGAGATTAAAAGCCCCAAATTAAAACCCCTAAAATAGGAACCCTAAGCCACTGATCAATTTCAGAAGCAAATAGAAATCAATACATACCTATTCAATGATGTGAGCACAGCGAAGACGATGATGAGAAGCACGGAGATGATGATGGTGAGAGCGGCGCAGTGACGATGGTGACGGTCGCACACCGACGATGGTGAGGGCCGCACAGCGACGATCAGTGCAAGCGATGGCGAAGAGGAGATGACGACGGTCACTGTGGAGAGTAGAGCAGGTGAGTCGTGAGTGGGAGGCGATGACTCTCAACGGCGACAGTGAGAGGGTTTCCGCTTGTAGTGAGGCGGTCAATGGCGAGACTGAGAGGGTGAATGGCGAGACCGAGAGTGAGAGGGTCAATGGCGAGCTATCGAGACCGAGAGTGGGGGGCGACGATGGTTAGCTATCGAGACCGAGAGTGAGAGGGTGCTATGGAGGGTTTGTTGCTCGAGGATGAAGGTGACTGAGACTCAGAAGTTTAATTTCCTTATTTTTAATTTACTAAGTGTTAATAAGGTCTTTCAGGAAAAACAAGGAAAAAAATTACTAAGTGTTAAAGTTTTTGGCTCTAGAGACATTAGGCATCACTTTTGAAACGCACCCAAAACTTAACAAATAGGCTACCCTTTAAAAGCGTCTCCTTTGATATGAAAAGTGAACCTATAGATATCAACCTATGGCTACGCTTTTTAAGTGATATCTTTAATACCTAAGGCTACGCTTTTTAAATGATGCTGCATTTGTGTATCCTTTTCTCTTATAAAAAGGCAACACAGAGAAAAGCGTAGCCTATTCTATGAATAGGCTACGCTTTTCAAATGTAGCCTAAAAAAATGTGGCTGAATGGGTATTTTTCTTGTAGTGGTTTATAGGCTTACACACATAAATTAGGCCGATTCTTATTAGCTAATAAGAAAACTTACGGTTATTACTCAAACAAATTGCAAAGCTCATACTTTAAAGAAGTACATAAATTCACTCAACTTAGCAAATGTTAATTTCACACATCAGAGAGGCCCTTGGCATGGCCAACAATTTCCTTAGGACATCATTCTTTGTATTGTCATCTAGGAATTTTTTAAGATCAATAATTATTGTACTCAAAAGAAGTCCTCTTTCAACAATTACATAATATTAATGAATCAGAAAGGCATGAAGTTTACATGTTTTAACATAAAATATAAATTATAAAATTAACTCAAAGAAAAAAAATCTGGAGAAGGCAAGAAGCACAGCAGCAAGCCAGTAAGCTGTAAGTAGTGTGTGAGAGAGGAGTACTTACTGCTTACCAGTGAGACGGCGACAGAGGAAGGAGGGATCGAAGACTGCAAATCGGAGAGATGAACGGTGAGGAGAGTGACAACAACGAGAGAAGTAGGAGCGACGTGAGTTCAGTCAGGAAGAGCGGCGATGGAGGAAGGAGGGACCAAAGACTACAAATCGGAGAGATGAGCGACGAGGAGGGTGACGACAACAAGAGAAGTGGGAGCGACGTGATCAACAAGGGAGAGCGGTGACGTGAGCGACTGAGTGATGGCAGTGACGTGAACAACTGAGCAACGGCGGCGGTGAGCGAGGTGAACAGAGGCGGCTGGGTTTGTTGGAGACAGAAGGGTTGGCTGCGCGGTGAGGATTTTTTGGGTAAGTGGGTATGAGGGAGGGGAGTAGGCAACCCTAATTTCTAAAAGAGGTATACATATATACATATATATATATATATATATATATATATATATATATATATATATATATATGCTCTTTGGGGCGGGTTCACCTTGAACCCGACCTTCCCCGATCAATCGAATCCGCCCTCGCTTCGGGTCGGGTTTAAACCCGCCCCTGATCGGATAGGGGCAGGTTAGGTACCCGCGGGTTCGAGTACTCCTACCACCCCTAGCGTTGAGCGCGGTCGGCGGCGGAGGTTCTGGCTCGCCTAGAACGGTAGAGCGGCGGCAATGGGAGGGGGCAGAGAAGGAAGGTGGAGGCAGTGATGAGAGAGAGAGAAAGAGAGAGAGAGAGAGAGAGAAAGGGTGGTGATGAAGAGAGAGGAGGAGAATTCGAAACGGGGGAGACGACAATTCACGCTTTCATTTAGGGCACGATTACCATCGGATGTACTGTCGAAAAAATCCAATGGTAACATTTTCCGTGTTCCCAAAATCGCAACGTTTCACTAAACAAGGTTACCATTGGATTTACCGACCGGTAAATCCGACGGTAGTAGAGCACGCCATAATTTCTTTTTTTTCGTCAAATATTACCGTCGACGTAACTGTCGGAACATCAATTCCAACGATCATATTTTACGGTTACGAATTTATAGCCAAACCCGATGATAAAGAAGTCGCTAACGTCCGATGCTAAATCCGACGATACTCAACATTTTTCTTGTAGTGAAAAATAACTTTTATTTTCCAATAAAATATAAAACAAATATTTGTTTTAAAATATAAAAATCCTTTAATCTTATCACAAAATAAAAGAAATGATTTTTTTAGTTTCGTCATAAATTATATCAATCTTCTATCTATTTGTTAAAACATTTCGAAGGTTAATTCTCGAAGGTCATTTAAAATAAAAAATTATTTAAAAATTAACTAATATTAATTAAAAAAATTAACCTTTTAATTATACTCATAATTTTAATTAAAATTATTTATAATTTTGTAAGGACCAAAATATATTAAGAGTTAATTTTTTCAAGTGTAAAAAATAAAATAAGTTTATTAGTGTTGATTCAAGAAAAGGAAAGGAAGCCAGCAAAATTTGATGGAAATAAAATTAGGATATACTTTGATTAGAATTCATAAAATTATTTATAGAATGGTCATTTATAAAAGGCTAATTTTATGGTGCCTATGAGTTGGTGTCTAAATTTAACTTAACTTGTTTGTTATAGTACATTTTTAATAAATAGATACCACTTTTTACACACCATAACATTCACCTTTATAAAATACCTTCGATAACAACTACCAGAAGAAGTTGCTTGAAATCATTAATAGCAGGTTTATACTTGTTCCAATAAATTCTGACTATTCCTTCTAATTAATTTGAAAGAGTAGCTTCGGAATTGTTGTAAGCCCCAGCAACGAGATCTTCACATTCAGGCATATACTTGTTCCAAAACCAGTGAGACTTCCAAACATAATTCATTTCTTCAACAGGGACGTTCTTAGTCTCAGGTAACAAGAAGGCAATAAAAATGGTCATGACGAGCACCCAAGCAGCAAAGAAGAAAAAGAGACCAAACTTGAAATGGCAAAGCAAGCTAAGAAATATTTGAGCAATGCCAAAGGTAAAGAACATGTTGATTGCCACATTAATAGCTTGGCCTGCTGGTCGAACTTCAAGAGAACATATTTCGCTTGGTACCAACCAACCTAGTGGCCCCCATGACCATGCAAATGCTGCCACATATAAACAAATAAACAACAACAGGATGTCTGCTTCTCCTTTGTTAAATGATCCTTCACCATTCAATCCAAACTTCATGCCGATCATGATTCCAACCACAATCTACAGTCCATGCATGCAATAATACTCTTGCTTAGTCTCGTCATGCATACAAATTTTGATATAAATTTATTTGTATTTGAGTGGAAACTCAGGTACAATTAAGTTTACGTGAAGTTAATAATTGAGAGTTGTTAATAACTCTCAGTCATTAGTTTCACGTGAAATTAACTGCACCTAAATTTTCATCTTTTACCTGAGAAACAAGCATCTGAGCGCCACCTTCAAGAAACAATAGCCTTCTTCCAAATTTGTCTACACAGAAAACAGAGACAAGTGTAGCAAGAACATTAACACCTCCTGTGATAACTGCAGACATGAGGGAGGCATCATTGCCAAAGCCCAAAATGGTAAAAAGCACTGGAGCATAAAACATGATGACATTAATTCCGGTGAGTTGTTGGAAGAAGGGAATGAAAGAGCAGAAAGTGAGTTGTGGCCTATATTTGCGTCGTGTAATGTTCTTCCATGGATTTTCCACCTTACTAGCCGCCTCACTTGCATCAACAAGATCTTGATATTCCTCATCAACATTGTTGGTGCCACGAATTTTCTGCAACATTGTCTTGGCTTTTACATGTTGCCCTCTTTCGATCAAAGAGTTTGGTGTTTCCTCTAAGAAAAGAGACCCTACACACAGCAAAACTGCTGGCACAGCTCCAACTCCCAAAGATACTCTCCACCCATTTTGGTGCTTCGAGGTTGCATAGTTGATAAGGTTTGCACCTAGGATTCCAATTGTGATCATCATTTGAAATCCAATGTTGAGTGCTCCTCTAATTTTAGCCGGAGCCATCTCAGACAAGTAAATCGGCACAGACTATTTTAACAAACAATTATTAGTCTTAAAGAACTAACTATTATTAATGCATGTGGATTAATGATGTCATTTCTCACCTGATTACAATATCCAACACCAAAACCTAGAAATATTCGACCGATGATAAGCATTTCAACGTTAATTGCAAAGCCATTCAACAGTGCTCCAAGAAGGAAAAATAAGCCACCCAAAAACATGGATGGTTTGCGTCCAAACAATCTTGAGGTTGTGGCAGCAAAAAAAGAAGCTATTAATGCTGCAAGATACAGAGAGGAGGTGAATAATGTCAATAGCTGGTTGTCAAACTTGCAATATTGATTGGTACTGGAATCATCCAGCATTTGTTGATATACAACTGGAAAGAATTTAACCAAGAATGGTTCCATAGATGTGACTCCTCCCGTGATACCAAGATCATATCCAAAGAGAAGGCCTCCCATAGCAGCAACGAAACATGTAATTAACACGAATGCTGTCACCTTTCCCTCGTATTGTCGTCTACCACTTTCAATATAGGCACCTCCTGCCATCTTGATATGATTGTTTTTTTTTATTTATATTTATGTCTAGCCTTAACTTGCTACAAGAAAACACCACTGATCTTCTACTAATTAATTATGTTTTAGCTTTTTTTTTATACTATCTTTTTTCTTCAATTTATCTATCTCACTGTTGTAGTGATGATAATAATTAATCGATAAACTATTCTTTAATTTATAGGATATTATATTCACTAAAAGATTTCTTTAAATTTCTATCTCTTTCCTTTTTTGGCCCTCCCACCTCAATGACACCAAATATGCTCTATTCATACTTGGAATACAAAATTTTTGTTATTGTGTATCTGTCAACAACCAAACATGTTTTATCCCTCTGTATATCTATTTTCAGTATTTTAAGACACAAACCAAACACACTATAATAATAATAATAACAAAGTGAATTATCCTCTACCAACTCCTAAGCAATATTATACACTACCTCCAATAATACGAATTTAGCTTGTGCAAGTAAATCATTGTTGTATTCTTTTTTTTTTTCACAAAGGATTTTGAATCTCTTACAAAATAAACTAAACTAAACCAACAAAAGAAAAAATCAAGGGAAACTTTTGTTTTTTTGGGAAAAAAGGCGAGATCCCATATCCAAATTCAATGAACATTGTTGGAAGTTGGCCTAAAATTCAAAACACGTTTCGATAAATCTCACTACAAAAGTTGACAAGTCGAAATATTTAGTCTCTCCACTCTCCAGTACCGAAATCCATCCTTTGAGCTCTAGTTGTCTCCTGTTTTAGCAAATTAAAGCATGTGATTTGTCTAGATTAACATGTTGACCTAAATCAATTGCACTGACAACAATAATAGGATACATTAAAAAAATGTGTTGCTTATTAGTTGTCACGAATAAAGATCCATGCAAACTCATCAAGTTTCGGAACTTCAATGTCAAAAACAAATTAAGGCCACAATGTTAGAATATTATCTCAATGCGGAAAGGTGCCTTTGCAGAAGTCACACTACAACACACACTGTAGATAGCAATTCATTTTTATGTTAACTCAATAATAATAAGATTAGACTTTAAGTTTAAAAAAATATATTTTAAATAACTAGCTTTGCACTTTCTATTTTCTTTCCTTCAATGACTGATGATGTCTTTTTTTAATTAACAATGGAGCTAAATAAGCCCAAACAAAGACAAAACTAAGAAGCAACTATCCTCAAATGGCACGTGCCAATCGCATCAGAATGAAAGCAAAGCGAAATACATGAAGGTAAGGTAAAGAAAACATGACAACTAACCATCAAGCTATGCCCAAAGTTAGCAAGTCCATCCGCACACGAATTCGCCTCACGGTACTGGTGATTCAAATTCCAATTACATAATTTGCCACACCTATCCTTGATAGCCAAGACAATGGCCTTTAAAGAATGACATTCAATCCCTTCCTGGGAACACAGTTTCACTGCAGCCAAAGAATCCACCTCAATATGAAGGCTTTCCAATCCAAGAGTTAAAACTAAGTCAACACCCAGGAAGACACCCCAAAGCTCCGCTACTGTAATAGTTCCATAAGCTAAATTGGCACTAAAACAAGCAATAAAATTTTCATTGCTATCCCTAATAATGCCTCCACAAGCAGCTCTCCCATTCTGCAGGACATATCCATCAGTGTTTAATTTAAAGAAAGGCGAATTAGGTGGCATCCGCTTAACTTGCTTATCAATGAAAGTACCCACTTTCTTCTTTACATTGCCAACAGTAGTATACGCATGTTGAACATCATTGGCAAGATGAATAGCAAGAGTAGCTAACTTTCCTTCTTCTAGAACCTCAATGGCATAAAAAATAACCTTATTGCGCCGGTACCATAGCAAATCCATCGTGGTAGCAAAAAAAAGAGGCCACGCACGGCCTTTAGAAGGAGTATTGGGAGATAAATTATCCAACAACTAGATCAAAAGAGGAGTGTCGAATAAGTTATCGGTCACCAAATTGTTGTCAATGCTCATCCATGTTCTTCTTGCAACTTCACAATCGCGGAGGATATGGAGCAAAGACTCAGAAAATTTATGATAGACACCACATTGATCATCCGATGTCATGTGTCGTTTACAACGCTGCTCATTGGTAAGAAGAGCCTCATTTGCAACAAGCCAGCAGAACGTGCGCAACCACTGTGGGGCCTCGAGCTTCCAAATTTGACGGAACAGAGATGACCTATCCTCTTCTGCATTGCTAAAAAATAAGGCACCAACTAACTTCATTAAAAACTGGCCATTAGATGTAGGGAGCCAGGCCAAACTATCTTCCTCAAAACCTGGTTCTGGAGGCTTAATGGTAGCAATAACCAGGAGCCAATCCTCACCCAAAATCAAGGAAATCCGTTCATAATCCCATCTACCATCAATAGCATAATCACATACATGTTCATCAAGCATGTCCTCAATAACCTCCGAGTGAACAAAATCTACGAGATTGTGAATACCCGGTATCTAATGATCCGACAAAAAATTCATAATATTCCCTGCACCCACCCTCCAAATCAAATTATTTTGAAATATCTTCTAAATGCTTTGAATTCCTTGCCAAATATTAGAACTTGATTGATGCTTCTTAAAGGAAGGAAGAGGATCCTCCCCATAGCCATATTTGCTCCGGATCACTTTTTACCCATAATTTCTCCTTATTCTGGACAAGCTTCCACGCCAGTTTCATTAAATTGGCATTATTTGTCACTTTTGCTGGTCAAAAACCGATACCCCTTTGGTTATTTGGGAGGCATAGTTTATCCCAACTAAGCAAATGTGGCTTTCACTCCAAATCAACACCATCCCAGACAAAATTTTTACAAACACTATCAATTTTATCACAAATACTCATAGGAAGCTTCATTGTTTGCATAACATAAAAAGAAATAGTCACCAAAGTAGATTGGGCTAGAGTTACTCTACCGGCTAGAGAAAGGCTCCGGAATTTTCAAGAGTTCAGTCGATTCGACATTCTATCAATGATAAATTGAAAATCTTCCTTTCGAGCTCTACCATGAAGAAGAGGAACACCCAGATACTTACCCAAGTTATTCGTAAGTCTCAAACTAAGAGCATCACTTAACCTATGTTTTCTTTTGAAACTCATATTATTTGAAAAGAAAACACAAGACTTAGCAAAATTCACCTTTTGACCTGAATATCGGCAAAAAAGATCCAAGATACCACGCACAACTTCTACTTGATCCATAGTTGCTTTTCCAAAAAGAACAATGTCATCTGCAAAAAAGAGGTGGAAGAGTTGTGGACCTCCCCTGCTAAGCTTAATAGGCTCCCAAATTCTATTATTCACTGCTACCAAAATTATTTGAGACAGGCGTTCTATGCATAAAACGAAAAGATATGGAGAAATTGGATCACCCTGACAGATTCCTCTACTCGGGGTGAAAGAGACTGAAGGTGACCCATTCCAAAGAACCTGCATCTCCGCTGACGAGTAACAGTGAAAGATCAAATTAGCTAGATTGTTGGGAATGTTGGCCTCCAGTAGAGTAATTATGATAAATTGCCATTTCAATCGATCATATGCTTTTTCAAGATTGATTTTAATGGCCATGAATTCACCCTCACCCTTTTTATTTCTCATAGTGTGGAGGACCTCTTGTGCCACCAAAATATTGTCCGCACTTTGTCTGCCTAGAATGAAACTGCATTGAGCAGGGCTAATAAGTTTGGACATGATTTCCTTCAGTCGTTGAGACACAATCTTGGTAACGAGCTTGTATGATACATTACACAAATCAATTGGCCTGAAATGCCCTATGGTCTTAGGATTATCAATCTTTGGGATAAGGGAAATATAAGTATTATTCATTACTTTAATCTGTTGATAATCTTGGAAGACCCTTTTAACCCAACTGATTAGAGAATCTTTAACAGAAGACCAATTTCTTTGATAAAATATCAGAGGCAAACCATCAGGACCTGGAGCTTTCTAGGCCCCCATTGTGAAGAGGGAAGTTCTAATCTCATCAACTGTCACCTCCTTAGTCAACATTGTTATATCCTCCTTAGAAATCGTTGGAAACAAACCCGAAGCTTCCAATCTCTCATACCCGGAATCTTTCGTATAAAGGTTCTGAAAAAAATTAAGGCTATGATTTTGCAACTACTGATCTTGCTCAATCCAAACACCTGCTTGGTCTTTCAGCATACTTACTCTATTTCGTCTCTTTCTTGAAGTGGCTACACCATGAAAATAGAAGGTGTTCCTGTCTCCATAATTTAACCACGTACATCTTGAACATTGCTTCCAGTATATTTCTTTTTGAATGAGCAAATCTTCTAATTGAAGATCTTCAAGGAAAGGAATCGGCTCAAAAGAAAGATTTGCAGAAAATACCATTAAGCCTGGCTAAAATGCGAGATTTTCTCTTTGCAATATTATCAAATACTTCATTATTTCAAAATTTTGCAACGGACATGAAAGATGAAATATTATCCTCCAGCAAGTTATTAGTACACCAATTATTAATCAATAGCGCATGAAAATCCTTATGAACAAGCCAAGGAGCTTAGAAACAGAAAGGTCTAACGAAGGAATTACCATGATAATCCAAGTTAAGTAGGATGGGCACATGGTCGGATTTCAGCTTCGGCAGGTGCTTCACCAGGGCCTACGAGAACGCAGAGACCATGAGTTATTTGCCACATACCTGTCCAGTCTCCTCCGGATGGTCCCCCGGCTGCCAAGTAAAGGGTTCCCCTTGGAACCTAATATCGTGCAATTCGGAATCAAGAAGACAGGCGGCAAAATGGTGATGATCTCCGGATAAGTTGGAAACCCCCCCCCCAGTGTCTGCACTTGTAAGCACACAATTAAAGTCGCCACCCACACACCAATCGTCCTGAATGAGACCTGCCAATCTTCAAATATTAGACCAAAGATCTGCCGCGGAGCAATATTGGGAGATCCATAGACAACAGTTAGAAACCAAGGAAGCTCGTATTGACAAGCTATCCTCAGGTGGACAAATTGCCTATGCGATTCCAGAACCTCAATACACCAAAATGTATCATTCCACAACACCTAAATACCTCCAGAGAAGCCAACACCTTCCACAAGATGCCAAGAAGAGAAACCAAACTTTCAAGCAATGTTTGTTGCCTTTGTTCCAGAGATACGAGTCTCCAGTAAACAGAGTATATTAGAGTGATAACAACCACATAAATCCTTAACCAACCTGGGAAAACCTTTAGATCATACACCTTTGTAGTTCTATGTTATTATATTCATAATAAATAACAATAACGGAAGAAGGCAGAAAACACAGTAAGAAAATATTGAAATCAGCTATTACATAGGAGTGGGATCATCCACCCCATACCTGTTGAAGCTTGCTCCACCATGGGAGAAATTGAGACAGAAACCACAGGAGAGTTTGCATCAACCATTGCTCCGGGGTCCGGTGGATTTGACGTTGTACCCACGTCTCCCATATTGCGATTTACTTTATTTGCAGCCCTGGTATCCTCCTTCGAAGGAAGATATGTTTGAACATAGGGAAGCCCTTCCAAGCCCAGCTTGTCACCTCCAGTCATGAATTGTGCCTGTCTAATCAATTTAATTGAGTGCCAATAATCATCTTCCTTCCGATTTTTTGCTGCAGGACTAGGTGAGGAGTCTACTTCTTTCCCCTTATTCACCGTTACTTCAAAACTTTGACTCTCTTCTTCCTTCCTCTCCATTCGCATTTTTGATACCCCTTTGCTCTGGATAGCAAACGGATTAGACTTGAGAATGGAAAGAGTCTTCCCAGTTTGGGTTTTCTTACTTCTTCCCTCCTGAGACGGAAGTTTTAATTTCTCCTTCTTTCCTTCAAAATGTTTGGGCGTGTGAGTTGAGGCTATGTTGCCCAAATAAAGAGTTATTAGGTCTTTGGGTTCCTCATTGATCAACAAGTTGAAACGTGAGCCCAGTTGAACTTGCACTTTGGGCCCTGGCCCACTTCCTTACTTAGGGCGAACTCCTCTATGTTGGTTCTTGCTCACAAGCATCTAAGGCCCAAAAGAAGTGGTTTGATTTCCAACATTCTCATCAACCCTCCCCGTTGACTTCGCTTGCACCTGTCACAATCCCCCTTTCTTCGGGAACCACTTCCGAATTATTCAGAGCCAGATTAGGTGCATCCAAACCTTCCCCATTTGCTTTAACCATGGGAATGGTCTCCGTCATTGCCTCTTGCGGATGCATCTTGGCGTTCGTGACTCCTCCATCAGGAAATTCCTCCCTTCTATGACCATACCTTCCGCACCCAAAACATATCAAATGCAAGCTCTCATACTCTATCCTAAACTCTCGGCCTAATACTTCAATGGCCAAAACAAGTTTATGCCGTAAGTCAATCTCAACGCATAGCCGCACAAATTTTCCCCTCAAGTGAATTGACGTGGTTTGGTCAATTTTGAGCATAGAACCTATCTTTCCCTTTACTCTCCACAAGAACGGTTGAGTGTATAATTCCACAGGTAAATCTAGAATCTACACCCATATTGCAATTCTTTGAAAATCATTAGCATAAGGGTTAAAGAATGGTCTCCATCTCTGTACCAAGAGATAATGGTCAGCAGCTTGCCAAGGGCCTTCAAACAGAGCGTGTCAATAATCTTCCTTGTCTAGGAATCGAACTAGGAAAAAATCCCCAGTTAAGTCAATGACTTTGACTTCACCTTTCCTTGCCCATACCCGTTAAATGCAAGCATCCATAGCACGGAACCCCAAGCTTTTCCCCAGAAGTTTGACGATTAGGAAAAACTTCCAAGGCTTGCACCATGTATCGTATTCTTCCAGGGACACTTCAAGTATAGGTTTTGGATTGAAGGGGGCTGCTTCCTCCGTGGTTAATTCCACAACCTCATCCAGAGAATAATCCTCAGCCACCAATTGAACAATCTCTGCTGGAGATAAATCCATCTCGGCTCCCCCTAACATCATACTATCCTTATAAGAATAGCTCCTCGTCGTTCCTGAAGCTACCATACCCGTCAGTACAGAATCCGATTTACTCCTCTGCACGGGAGGAGGTTGGCTCTACCGTTCACCAACATTATCCATCACCATCGTAGTGACACCTTCTTGTTGCATGGTACCTCCTCTGCTTCTGGCAGAATTTCATCCCCGTTGGGTTTAGCTTTCTTGACACTTCTTTGTATTTAGTCCTTTTCTAGAGAAGATTTTTCCTCTGCTGCCGCCTTAGGGTTTAGAGAGCGTTCCATTTCTAATCTATTATCTTTGTTGATATTGACTGAGGATGTCTTTGAGGTTAGAAGCAAATTATCGGTGTTGTCAACATCCTGAAATTACAATTAATTATTAGTTATTTATATAAATTAGTCAATTAGATACTACCAATGACAAAAAAAATAAAAAAATTAATTGATTTTTAATAGAAATTATAATTGTAACTATACCCACAAATTGAATAGGATAACCCTCTATGAATTTATTTATAAGGTCCACATTATCAGTTATCTTTTTAACTTATAATAAGATAAAAAAATATATGGATTATCAGATATCTGAATTTCAACAATAAAAAAAAGATCTTGTCAATTAGGTTGAATAAAAGTGTGGGTATATCCAATAAACCTCATTTTTGCAGGGTATCATTTAACATATTAATAATGAAAAAAAACATAAAAATTATCATTAAAAATACCTCCGTCAATGTTTCTAGAAATAATTAAATATATATTGCTTAGAACCTACCAATAAGAGTGGATCAAATATCTCTACACAACTCTTTTTTAATACTTATTTTGTCTCTTTATCAAAGACTACAAAACATGCATCGTCATAGTCATCCATGATACCAAACTTGATTTAGTACCTGATTAATAAAAAAAATATAGACCTATTCAATATATAATCCATTGTTATTAGACTTTAATTTAAAAAAAATAAATAAAAAACTTTGGAATTACGAATAAAAAGGCGGCCACAACTATAATTTATATTTACCAAAAAATAAAAAGTTTAAATTTATAGCTAAGAATCCAAAAAGAATTGATTACCCATCATTGACTTTTAATTTAATAAGACTGTACTTGATAGATTTGTGATCATTTTCAAAAATTTTTGTACTTTCAATTTCAGCAAGATATCCAATACTATCTAAAATAGATTAAGATAAAAAGGGTTTGTTGTCAATAACTTTGCTAAAAAAAATTAATGAAATAAATAAATTTATTAACCAAATAGGTGTAATCGAATTCAGAAGTATTGAAAGTATCAAAACTCAAAAAACTAAATTCATATTGTGGGATAATTGACGATTCCGGAAGTCTGTACACATCGATATATTGGTTTAAATTTACCATATATTCATGATGTGTAGTCTTGAAGTTACCTACATTGCACCCAACACTAAAATATGTGATTTGATACACCATTCTTTCTCTTAGCAATTCCACGAATCGAGATACAAAAGCCTTTTAAACTGAGGTATGTATTTTTTCTCTCTAGAATTGATGAACAAAAATCAAAGGACAACTAAAATGAGGTAAATAAACATATTTTAAATATCAATAATATAAATTATTAAATTTAATATTATTTAAAAAAGTGGTAGGAAACTCATGTCTTTATCGAGCCAAACCATCTCAGTCGAGCATGACAATAGAGAATTTTCGTAACTCGATAGTGTCCAAAATCTTATCACTCGTAAACATACACACAAATTATCCTATGATTGATCTCAATAATTTTGTGAACACGAAACGCCATTAAAAAATGATAAAAAAATTTAACGAGAGTAATTAATTGTACTAAGCAAGAAAGATGCAGTGCTATGCATTTCTAATTGGTACTTTTATAATTGACTTATAGCTAAAATTTTCTTAAACTTAATTGACTTTGATTTAAATTTAAAATATAATCCTAACAACTAACTAAAAAATGATATTATGTAAACGAAATTATTGTTCTTACATGAAAACTAATTGAATAATTATTAATTATTATTGTTATTACGTGAAAACTAATTCGCACTTAGTTATAAATCTCAAGTGATAAAACTAATTCGCACTTAATTCAAAAGATAATAAAAGTATCTTCCTAATTATTATTTAAATAGAATTATTATTGTTATTATTATGTGAACTTAGTTAATTCATTTGTAAATTTAAATTAAAAAGACTCTCTTATTTTTTTATTTAGTTTGTTTAAATAAAACTTAATTTTTTTTTCAAAAATCACAATAATTATGTGAACTAATTAGTTTAAGAATAAATTTAAATTAAAATAAATTTAAATTATTTTTTTAATTTTAATTTATTAGCTTAAGAATATGAGGTAACTACAATAATCAATAATTAAAGAGAGTAATATGTAAATAATTTAAAATTTAAAAGATAACAACTTAAATAAATAACTTAAAATTTGAAAATGACCATTTAAACAAAATACCTTAAGCAAATAATTTGAAATTAAAAAGTAACCATCCAAGTAAATAATAATTTATAATTTATAAATAAAACTTTAAAAAGTTCTAATAAACAATGTAAATAAATAATAATTTATAATTTTTAAAAAATTTTAATGATGACACTTAAGTAAATAATTAGTTCAGTAACAATCTAATTAAATAATAAGTTATAATTTATAAATAAAATTTATAAAATTTTTAGTGATGATACTTAAGTAAATATTTAGTTTAACAATATTAAAAATTAAATATCCAACAACTTAAAAAAGTGTATTTAAAAATTCAAAAACTAATAACTTAAGCAAATAACAAATTATAATTTATAAATTTTTTTTTATAATAATACTTAAACAAATAAATTTTTAAATTGAAAAGCGTTAAGTGAGCACTTTATTGTATTATTATAAAAATAAAGATTTTTATTTTTTTTATTTCTTTTTTTTTTCAAAAAACGGTGGCAAGATGGTAATTGGAGTGTGGCGGTAGAACCAATATTCGGTGAAGATGCGGCACCCAGCCCCACCCAGGGAAGCGAGAAAGCGCCAACAAATAATAACAAAAAATGCTTTGTTCATTCTGAGCGTTGGTAAAATTAGAATAGAAGCCTTTCCCAACGACGAAAATCACGACCCTTCTCCAAAACAAACCGCCCCTCCCCCTCTCTCCCTTTTTTTCATGTCCATCTTGCCCTCACAAGCCCAGCCAGCACCATCGTCTTCTTCATCTCCTTCAACTTCAAACCCTAATTCCCAATATGGATTCCCGAATTCTCTTCCCTCTTCCTCAATTTCCTCTCTCTCTTCGCAATTCAACAACTTCGACAGCAACATCGATGCTTCTTTCGGATCCCTTCGAATCTCTGATCCCCAATCTCCCTGCCACCATCCAGGTTTGGATTTTTGCATCTTCTTTCCTTTAATTTCTGTGTCTTCGATTTGTACTTCGTCGTGAAATTGTGGCTGTGTTTTGGTCGGTGAGGATTGTTTTCGGTAATTCAGGTTTTACTGTTTAGGTAAAAAATGAGAATATGAGAGGGGAAAAAGATAAGGACTATCAACTTATTAATGTATCTTTCGAGGTTAATTTTTTGGGTGGTTTGTGGTTGCGTGGCTTAGGCTTTGGTTTGGTAAAGTTTTAGAAGAGGTGTATAAGTTCCCCATTTTGTGTTTCGTCAATAAAAAAATTTTTTAAAAAGTCGGAATAAAGCAACTAAGGTGGAGTTTTCAAGTTAGTTTGTATTTTTCAAAATTTTAAAGTCTAATATAATTTTATATATTAACTAATTTTAAAATTTAACGTTTAAATTTATGGCTTTTATAGTATTTTTAAATTTTAAAAAGCTATTTTATCAAAAGTAATTGTTGTTACTTGTGTTTATTAAAAATTATTTTTAATTTGATTTACCAAATACAAAGTTTACATTTTAAAAAAAAGCTATCTTTTAAAAGCTAGTTTTTATAAATTATTTTTAAAAGTAAAAACTTTACCAAACTAATCCTTAGTGCGGTCGAATTGAGGATGTTTGATTTTCTCTGTTTGTTTTGGTGCTGCTTGTTCATCAGTTGATTCTCTTTGTGGTTGTATATGGCAGGTTCATCAACTCAAGCTACAGAAGATTCTCGTGGACCTTCCGAAAAGGTATTTTGATTTTCCTTTTTGGAGTGCGGTTGCCCGTCCACTGTCTTGACCTCTCAATGACTGCATCTCTGTTTAGTATCTAATATGGACTAGGACTGTGTTTGGGGTGTATTTTAAAGGACTTATCCTGTTCTTGTTGTTTTCTCGTAACTAAAGTGTCCGAATTGTAGAATTATATAGTGTTTGTGTATATGGTAGGTTACTGTTGATCTTTTTTGCTAGTAGGTGATGGAGTCGGTGTCTGCAAGTGGTATAAGTTCTTCTTCACCTTCACAAAACTCTGGAATACATTCTAGGAGTCACGCTGGAAAACGAGCAGGTGGATCATCCCACTCATCAGGGAAGACAGCAGGAATGCTTTCCTCTCATAGACATCAACAGAATCCTGTGTCTGCAAATTATCCTGGAAGTTCCCCTCCACTGGGAAGGAGATCTCAGATGGTGAATGGCAATTACTTGCTGAATTTTCAGTATGATCCAATATCCCGTTCTCAACCAAGAGGGCCTCCACCTCCTCTTCCAAGAAGGCAACGGAAGAGAAGGCCATACAACAAGGATTTGTTTCTGCAGGCAAATTACAGATTCATGGTCCTAGATACAGGAAATTATTCTCCCCAGTCGATGGATCCAGATAAAATGTTGCAGTGGGAGGATATTATATGTGTGACATATTCAACCCCCTTCCCAGTTCAGTGCCCAATTTGTTTGGAGTATCCTCTGTGTCCCCAGATAACCTCATGCGGGCATATTTTTTGTTTCCCATGTATACTACAGTACTTGATGCTGGGTGAAGAGGATCACAAAGGTGATTGCTGGAAAAGGTGTCCTTTATGCTTTGTGATGATATCTGTCAAGGATTTGTATACTGTCCACATAACAAATGTCAAACAATATCAAGTAGGGGATAATATTGAGTTCACATTTTTAACACGAAAAAAGGATTCATTTACTTTATCTCATAAAAATAAACAAGAGACAGATATTGCATCAAGTAGCAATGGAGATTTATGTGATCCGTTTTCCAAGTTCACACTCACATCAGATGTAGATCTCTCTGTTAGACACGCAATATCAGATCTAGATGGCTGGCTGGCCAGAGCTGATTCAGGGCTTGTCGATGACCTGGAGAAGCTTCCATATGTTTGTGCTGCAATGCAACAACTAAAACAAAGGAAGAAATATTGGAATGAACATAGGGCTTCTGACATTTCTTCAAGGCTTATTGATTCTGAACATCAGATACAATTGACAGCTGCAAATGCTGTGGATGCTGATGGTGAAACCCATTCTAATGGATCAAGGATTTCCACTGTAGATTTCCAGGACCAAAGTAAGGGAATAATATTGGATAAGTCAACTGCTGAAGCCTGTCCACATCAAACTTTGGATGGAGAGAAATTGATAGAACAAGAAATCAATCCATCCTCATCATATGAGGAGAAGAATGGTGTTCAAAGGCATTCAAATGGAATTGGAGAGACGAAGGAAAGTGATTCTTACAATTTCTTTCAGGTTTGATGACAACTTCATGCTTGTCTCTGTATTACCCCCTATTTAGTTTTCTTCACGTTTTTCTAATTGAAGTAACAAGTGTTTCACCATAAGAATTGTATACTGATTCTGTTGAGCAGTTTGGCATGATCGTATTTGTAAGATATAGGTAAGATATGTTTAGACTACTAGTGTGTTTAGTTTATGCAGGGTTTGGCATAGGATAAGTTTAGGTTTTTAAAGGGTTTGCATAGATGGAAGGAAGCTTTAGTTATATTATAGTTTTCTACATTTTGGATGTATTTTAAAGTTGTAGAGAGGATAGAGTGTAATTGAAGGTGTGAGAGGGAAGACAAAATTGACAAATATGTTGAAAGGATCATGTTGCATGTTGGCAGCAACGAATGTCAAAATTATAGCTTTATTTTAGATAGAGAGAAAATGTGTGCTTTAGTTCTAAAATCTAATTAATCTAAAACAATTTGGGCTGGGGTTTGGGGTTGTCAGGTTGAGAGTACATTATAATTGTCATGGACCATCTCTCCGCAAAGGTTAGGCTGTTGGTAACTCGTGAATGGTTTTATATTTCTAATACACTCTATGTACAATAGGATGTTAAGTACTGGAAGAAAGTGGAAACCATAACTTAAAAGCTAGATATTAAGGGGAAGGATCACTTTCCTTGAATACAACATCAAGTATCCCATACTAGTCGACATGGGATTTTGGGCACCCCATAATACTCCCGAGTCCCTAACAGTACATCGACCTTAGAGAGCTGATGTCCACAACAGCCTCACTCTATCAACGCCAATCTAGTGGTAGCCATTCCACAGTCGTTTATTAGTATCAGGTATTCACCGTATCAGCCTATAGGTGATTAGCCATTCCACAGTCGTTTATTAGTATCAGGTATCCACCTTATCAGCCTATAGGTAGCCCTTTCTGTACCGATGACAACTTAGCTCTGATACTATTGTTAAGTACCTAAGGAAAGTGAGAAACCACACCTTAAAAGCTGGCTATTAAGGGGAATAACCGTTCTCCTTAAATACGTCATCAAACCTCCCAAGTCTCTAACATAGGATAAGAAGGATCAAAATCTATATCATTTTTCTATGGAGGCTCTGATATTATGTCATTGACTGATTATTCTTAAAGCACTAATAGAAGAGGTACATAGATCAATGATGTTTCTGTGTAACCCTTTCCTTTGGAGGATGAACACTAAATGTGGGAGATAATCAGTTTATTCTCTTAGATCAGTCTTCTAACCTGAAGCTGTAGTATAAAACTAATATGCTAAATTATATATGAGAAATTAATTAAATTAGGGTTACTATAATAGCAATGGCAATATTATTAGCTTAAATTCTTAACCAGTTCCCTATCTACCTCTGATGTCTTGTGACGTAGTGAGCTGTGCATAGATAGATAAACAATGCAAAGGTTAAATTCTACAAATTTAGTTCGCTGGTCTGGATACCACATTTTCAAAGGCGGCAAACCCTAACTTATTGGCGAAAATGAAAACAAACTGCAAGTAATGCTTTAGTCAATGCGAAAAAAGTATGATAACATCACTTGGGTTGCTTTAATAAAATAGCTTTGGTGACAATCTATTGGGCTTTTCTTGGATGCATTAATAACGTAGCAATCTATTGATCGGCATGAGTTTCAACAGCAAGCTTCTGCATAAGACTGTACTCCTTCCATTTCACTTTTCACAAAAAGTACACATAATAAGAAATCACTAACTTCAAAAATATTGGAACTGTTTAGGCTAAATTATTACCTTGAAAATTTTCTTTTCTCTTACCTTCGATTAAATGCTTAGTGCACATATTTGGTGTACTGTAGTTAGGACAAAAAGTATATAAACATTCTGAATCTAATCAAATGCCAAATATTGTTAGACAATGTTTAGTTAAGAAGTGACTTATTTTTGTGGGCTGGCAATAGTTCAAGACACGACAAAATGTCAAAGGAAAAATGAAGGCAAAGATCATTTATGGCCGGCCAATTAATGTTGTTTGTTGGTACCAAAGCTATATTGATTTTCTTTTCCTTGAATGATTGATCTATTTTCATCATGTCACTGTGGAGAGTAGTTGTTTTGTTGAGATCTGTGGACAGAATACTATTATTGCCTGCGAAATTGCTTGGTTTTTTTTGTTTTTTGTTTCTCTTTTTGCTTTGTTTTGTTTTTTTTTTTTTAAATGACTCTTATACTTTAAAAAGATAAGGCAATGCTTCATGACTCCATTATTACTTTTTATATGGTATTGTAAGAATGCATAATCTTTTCACATTAAGATCTGAATCGCCGATAGGTTTGGTGCCCTCCCTTGCAACTTTGTGCTTTTGAATAATTGAACTTTGGTCAACTGTTAGTGCCAAATTGTTTATACTAACTCATTCTAAAACCCTCTCATCATTCCTGACAATTGGACAAATTTAGAAGAATTGTATTGAGATGAGGAATTGTTTCTTTTGCTTTTATTGAGCAATTTACAAATGCCTTATGCTTAACAACTTCCTATTTATTACCCATCTAATGATGAAATTTGGTTGTTACCATTTTCATATCTATTTCAGGCTGTGGATGGCCAGCATATAATTCTCCATCCACTGAACACGAAATGTTTACTTCATCATTATGGGAGTTATGACATGCTTCCACACAGGTTTGAACAAGAAGTGCTTCTTGGTTTGCGTGATAATTCAAATGCAATTGTCATATTGTGGAACTTTTTAAAGTTTATGGAGATGGAAATTGATTTATTCTAAACTTCAATTTTGGGTTCATAAACATGTATACACCACAAAACAAAGCTTTTAAATCTGTAAATTCAATGCACATAAAAAATAAGGTTTGGTGCTATAGAAGATGCATCTCACACAAACTAGTAAGGTTTTACCATACTTATTTCATGATAATAAATATCTATTAACATCTACAGAATTAATCCTTAATTGTAGGCTAAGATAGTGGTACTTAAATCAAAGTATGTTTGGGTTGTAATTTTGGCTCAAAGAAACAAAATCAAGTACATAATTGGCGGAATGCACCTATCATGAGAAGTCAGAAGTTGCAGCAAACACTGCATAGCCTTGTGTTGTTTGCTGGGTTGATTAGGTGGACTAACTAATGCCATTTTCCTTTGTCAAAGATTGAATTTTCAGTAAATGTCATATTAGTATGTTTTAGTTTCAGTTGGAATGTTAATATTTTAAGTAGTACTACATGATAGTTGATATTAGTACATGTTAATATCTATAGTTTCGGCTTCCTCTAATGGCCTTTTGACCAGAGTCTACTGATTGCAGAATAACGGGAAAGATTCTGCAAATGGAAACGGTTACCCAGTCCGAGGCCATGAGGAGGCGATATAAATTCTTAAGTCATTTTCCGTTGACAACAACTTTTCAGGTGCCCTTTAAAAGAAAATTATTTAATTCGAAGATTCTGTTATAATTTATAATAGGTATTTGCTAATTTTTCAGCTGTGTGAAATTGATTTGAGTGAGATGTTGCCTCCTGAAGCACTGGCCCCATTTATGGATGAAATAAAGAAGCGTGCACACCAGAGGAAACAACTCGCAAAGAAGGTATTTAGTTGTATCCTTGAATATTACATTTGTAGATTTCAAAAAGGCAATCAGACTCTCGCTGCTCTGACTTACTTCTTAGTTCTCTCACCCTTAATGCTTGTGTATAAGAACTTGACGTGGCTCTGTGAAATTGTTGTTATTCTGTGAAATTTCTCCCAAATTTTTATGGATGTCATATTTTCTTGATTTGTCTTGTCTCCTCTTGTTTGTCTGCCATTCTGTTGATCTGTGCCAGTGGGGCAAATTGTTTTAATGAAACCTTGTCAAGCTTGGGTCAGGCTTGAACTTGTGGGTTGTTGAAATTTGTTGGTGTGTGAGTGTGAGATAACAATTAAAATCGGCTTCGGTAATTTTTTTTTTTTTTTTTGTGGCTAAAACTTCTGCAATCACCTGCCTTTGAAGAATTGAAGTCATGTTATGTTATTATTCTAGGAGCAAAAGGAAAAATTCAAGGCGGAAGCTGCTGCCGCTTATTCTTTTCCCATTCCAAGTTATAAACTTGCTTCGTATGATGACACTCCAACATTTTCTATGGATGACTTTGAAGGTAACATTCTTTTTGGCTGTTAGAAGATCAAATTAGTGGTACATGACTTCCATACTTGCACTTGGACTTTATGGCATTTTAAAGTGTTCTGCATAATCTGCATTTGATTTGGCTTTTCAATTGCACATTATCATCTCTTATGGGGTGTATAATTTTAATGTTTTCCTTTTTATTTTAGCCTTGGGAAATTCAGCTATGTCATCAAGTCCTCCAGTTGTTGGGGAAAGAAAAACATTCTCAAATGTTACCCGGCTTGGATTCGCCGCTGCTCATGATTCTCCATCCTTACAAATCCAAGAAACCAGCAGTACCCATAATAACAATACGGTCACTAGTCCTACTGGCACAACAGGTATAGTGAGATTATGTAAATTTGATATTTTTCTGCTCACCAAAATGTCATGCACTCATGCAATTGCTGAAGAATGAGCACCCTGCTATGAGGGCCTCAAGCATGTTTATGTTCTAAAACAATTTGATCCTGTAGGTCCAAGAAATGTGGAGACACCATCATATTCCAATGTTACATCCAGAGCCGAATCAAATGTAAACATGAATGCATCAAACACAAATGACTTTGGGAAGAAGCGGAAAAAGCAAAATCGAGTTCTCCTATCGACATCTGGTGGCAGGCGTTACTGATACTCTATAAGATTGTATGTTAGAAGGCTCCAATTTCATCCCGTGAAGCCCGAAGTGAAATTTGCGACTCCATCTAGACAATTTCAGTGTAGTTATCTACAATCTTATGGATGACATGTATTTTATGCGCTTGATTTCTTGTAGATAGGTATAGACGTGTGGAGAGAGAGAATAAATGATCTCATAAACAACCAAGACACGACGGTTTTAAGTACACTTTGAGATAGTTGACTGTCTTTTTGGTTTATCCAATGTTTTATGTAATGGCTTATGGTCGGAACAACACATTGTACAAGGGCCACATTTGCAAAACTTGTTACTTGGTTTGTGTTTGTTGCGAAGGAGTCGTCTCTGGGAGGCCATATGCTCGTGGCTGGGGTCAAAATAATCCCGATAGGGCTTTCAAAGTTTAGAAGCTTGAAGGGTTTGGCATGAGAATTTTCTTTCTTGGTTGAAAACCAAAATGAAATGGATTCTTCGCTGCTGAGGCATGTGATGTAGTGGTAAAGAGTTCGAGTCCTAGTAGTTGCTAGGTTAGGGTGTGTGTAGTGTGTGTTTGACTGTTCGTATGACAAAAAAAAAAAAAAAAAAAAAATTGGACTCTTCTGAATCACTGCACGGAAGGGGTGTTTTGCGTTGTATCAATGGAATTACTTCGTGAAAAGTGGATACGCCACACACCCCTGAATATTCCGTGTTCAGTCATTTTTACATATTCGTATTCTTTTAAGTCATGTATGATGTATCATATGGGTTGCACATATCTATATAAGGTGTTTGCTATAGTGCTTAAAAAATATTGTCTAATTATTAAAATAGGTTAAATAATTAATTTTAAATTTAGAAGTACAAAAGTTAAAATATTTTAAATATTTTAAAGTTATTATAAAAAGTAATTTAGACAAAATTTTGACATCAAACAAAAGGTATCATAAAATCCTCCGGGCCTGAGTTGGTCTTCATCCTTAGAATAAAAATACATTTTAACATGTACATCTTGCTTGATTATAATGGGAGTAGTTTAAATAATTGCAACTTCGTAAACAGGCGAATTTTAGTTCTAAAGGTACAAGAATGTAAACCAACTTAAGCTAAGAGCTTACAGTTTGCAGTAGGATTATTTGTTAGAAAACATAATTATATGTTAATTCAAAAATGAGATTAATATTGTGTAATGTTAGTGCAAAACAATCTCATATTTATTAGTGGATCAAATGTTCTCATTTGCAAAACTTTAAATAGGCAATGCATTATAATTAAATTCTTTAAAACGAATCATATTACAAAGCCATCCCAGCTTAAACTTAATTGATTCCTCAAAAAGAAATTATAAGATCACGTTAGCAAAATACAAATAGTAGTGGCAAGCTAGTGTACTGTGTAATATTCTATTCAATATCTGGAAGGCAAGTGTACATACAGCCTGTAACAGCGTAACACTCCATTCCACATTTCATTTATCTCCTGATCTCCTCAAGCAAGCTTGGTCGTTGTTTCAGTGTTTACGTTTTTCAGAGCCACAAAAACGTCGTCGTTTCTGGGAACACAACTTATACTGCTGCATTCCGCGAACTTCATTAGCCTTGATCTGAATCTAACCCCCACCGACTCTTTCTCTCTCTCTCTCTCTCCGTGATTGAGTATGAGGCAGCACAAGCTGCTATCATCATCAGCGAGCAATAACAGGAGACCCAGGATTCTGTATCTGGTGTGCGCCGTTGCATTGTTCTCTCTCCTCCTCTTTGCCATTCAATCCTCTTTCTTCTCAGGTAATTAATTAATCACAATCATACTCCCCTAATCATTGATTAATAAATTATTCAAAATTGCGCTCCCAATCTTGCGTGTGATTCTGAGCTTCCTCCAAATTGCACTTTTTCCAGGTTCCCTCATTTCAGATCGCAACAGAGAGCAAATTAGTGTCTTGTCAAACTTCCAGACCAGTGTTCAGCAGTGTGTGGTAGCTATCCGTTCCTTTTCTTTCTTTTCTGTCTTTTTATTCATTTTGGATTTTTTCCTTCGGTGGTCCTATGGGTTTGTTTATACTAGATTTGAAATTCAGTTGTGTCTGTGCTGTGTTTTCTATAGCTAATTGTGGAAATGATATATTGTAGGTAATTTTTTTTTCTCCATTGAACTTTGAATGGACTTGACAGAATAACGAGCAATGTGATAATTGTGTTACTAAAGAAAGTATATCAACTTAACTGAAGACAGGCCAAACACACTTATATGTTTCTTTTGAATAACATGATTATGATTTGTTAGTGTCTAACGATTTTTGGTATTCATGGTTATGAATTGTGTCGATTTGAGAAACTAAAGTTCTGGGATTTACTTGTTTGTGCGGCCCGGTATATTTGTTTAGAAATTTGACTTGTTAAGTAGTATGGAAACCAGTGTTGAGCTATGGAATTGAAAACAGGCTAAAAAGGGGCTTGGACTCACTGCACAAATTATTGACCACTGTAAATTGATCCTTAAATATCCTGAAGGCACCAACAGCACCTGGGTATGTCTTTTATGCTCTGATACTTCTTCTTTGATTCAATTTCCACCAATAGCACAGTACTAATTTTTGAATCTGTTTTGATTCTTGCAGTACAATGCACAGTTTAAACACTTTGAGCCTTTGGAGTACAAATTTGATGTGTGCGAGTCGATCTTGTTGTGGGAACAGGTGAACCACCATTCTTTTATCACTGTGTTTTAAGTTGCTTCTTTTCAGTGTGATTCTGTACTTAGTACTGATATGTTGAGGTATGGCAGTACCGTAACATGACCACAATTCTAACCCGAGAATATCTAGATGTTCGTCCTGATGGCTGGGTAGATTATGCTCCACAAAGAATTGCTCAATTGTATGAACCTTAATCTTCTTCTCCTTCTTGTTTGTGACTACTATAAATGTCTATTTCATTATTTATGCTTATTCACTGCAAGCATCTTGCTATGAAGCAAGTCTAATTTCAGTTTTCTTCTTATAGGGGGCCAAAAAGTGCTACAATAAGACTCTCTGCGAAGAGAACCTCAATATACTATTACCAGCAAAACCACCTTTTCATCCACGACAGTTTCGTACTTGTGCTGTTGTTGGAAATTCTGGAGATCTTCTGAAGACAGAGTTTGGTGAAGAAATTGACAGCCATGATGCTGTTTTCCGTGATAATGAGGCCCCTGTTAATGAGGTATACTTCTATCAACTCATCAATTACAATTCTGACGTTATGTGATAGGATAGATGATAAGAAAAAAAAGAAGGATAAACAAGACATGAATTGAAATTGAATAAGGAAGATACATTAAAATTGAAATAGAAATAAAATGGATAGATTGAAATTGAATACAAAGAGAATCACTCTACTTTCTAGCCAATTTCTTGATGCAACAAGAAAGAGACTCCTCAACCTAACTTGTCCACGCCATAGTTTGGGAATTGAATCGAAGGGACTCCTCAACCTTCTATCCAATTCTCCGATGCAACAAGAGACTCACTCAACCTCACTTGTTCACATCATGGTTTTATCACAAAACCAAAAGGGGGTTTTCAAACCTCTAATTACTGAATACTACGATTACAATAGTTTATGAGGTATTTATAACCTCTTATTAGGTTAAAACAAGGAAAACCTTAAGCTCACAAACACAAAGCCCAATCTAGTAACTAAATAAACAAAATTAAAATACATCAAATTAAGTTGAACATTCTAAAAGTATAAACTATTAACTTCTAAATAATATACTCTTCATATTACGAACATTTGAAGCACGTATCAATAGAGCTTCTAGTGGTTTTTTTTTTGTAAGTATTGTCTCTTACCAAAAGTTTAGCTTTTGCATGTCTTGATATCCAGATCCTTTATCTTTGGATAAATGAGACTGATCACCAGCTAATGCAAGCTCAATAATTATTCTTCTATTACAGTACAAGATGCAATAGTGATTAAGAGCATCAAATTCATTTGTTTACTGTTTTAATTAAGGCTCTGAACTACATAGGGGGAAAATAATTTTTCAAACACTTATTTTGTCTGTCTTTGAATTGTGCAGAAATATGCCAAGTATGTTGGTCTTAAGAGGGATTTCCGTCTAGTTGTAAGGGGTGCTGCTCGTAACATGGTCCCTATTCTAAATGGATCTGGTGAGTTATTATTTATGAGTTATTTTAACAAAAATATCAAACATTTATTGAAATTAGTATTTTAAATGTCAGGTGATATTAGTTAAATGGGTATCTGTTCACAATCCTAGATTTACAAATGGCTACTTTGTCATTTCTGTGTGCTATGTTGCTTATCCTCATCTTTTGTTGCCTAATCCTTTAATATAAACTATACTTTCCATTATTATTTAAATTATTCTACACACAGATTAATCTATTATTAGCAAGCAAAAGGTAGTTCGTAAATAAGTTAAAAAATAACAAAAATTATATTGTGATAAGCCTGTTATATTAGATTCTTTTAATTGTGTTCAAGAATTAATTTATTAATATAATACGCCATTACACCTAAGCAGTTGGTCTAACTGTCTAACTTAGACGTTTTTGTGGATCAACTGGGAGACAGTTTCTCAATAACTAAGAGCCAGAAATCTGGAACTTACAGTGCACTTATTGATATTTTAATCCCCTTTTTCTCCTTGCATGTGTGAGTTCTTGAGTTGTATAAGATCAGAGGATTAAAGTTGTTGCTCTTCTGCAGATGACGAGATATTGATAATAAAAAGTCTAACGCACAGAGAAATCAATGCCATTATAAAGGTGAAAATCTGTTCTTCACTTAATGCTTTTGGTCTATAAGCCTGCTACAGACAGCAGAAACTCAATTATCGGAACAAGTTTATCAACATTCTTTTGACCCCCTTTTTTTTATGGCAGACTATTCCAAATCCAGTCTATCTATTCCAAGGGATTGTACTACGTCGAGGTGCCAAAGGAACTGGGATGAAATCCATTGAGTTAGCACTCTCCATGTGTGATATTGTTGATATATATGGTTTCACTGTTGATCCAGGATACACTGAATGGTGGGTTTCTCTATCTGGATTTTGGTTTGGTTTAGACAATATGGATTTTATGTTTTTTAGTCTTTGTGATAGTTTCTAGAGTATTCATACACGTGCTGCTCTTGAATAGATTTCTCCATTGATACCCCAAAACTTTGCTTATTATTATTTTTTTCCCCTTATTTAATGTAAGTCTGCAATGCCAATGGGTCTTTTTTCTTTTCTTTTTTGTGATTTTCTTTATCTACAGGACAAGATACTTTTCTGCTCCAAGGAAAGGACACAATCCACTTCAGGGTAGAGCATACTACCAACTTCTTGAATGCCTTGGGGTATGTCTTTTCTTTGGATAAAATCTACTTAGTATATTTTTATGGGTGTTGCTAATATGTGTCTTACGAACACATTTAAGAGTACCACAGAAGGAAACATTTGACTAAAAAATTTTGAAAAATAAAATTTTTTACGTTTGCAATGCATTGAATTCATCAAAAACCTAATGTTTCTATTTATACTCTTAACATATGCCTTAGCGCTCATTTTGGCTACATCCTATTATTAACATTTCCTTTTTCAAGTTTTGACACATGGTTTCATTTTCAGTTAATAAGGATTCATTCCCCCATGAGATCAATGCGGAAGCAAGACTGGTCAGATGTGCCAAGTAGAGAAATGATTAGCCAAGCACATGCAGCAGCAAAACAATTGAAGCTGAGTCAATCCAATCAAGCTGGCGACTTAGGGCAGTTTGGCAGTTGCAAGGTGTGGGGTGATGTGGACCCCAAAAAAATGGGACCCGTATCAGGATCTCCGGACATGAGTGATGTAAGGAAGAAATCAAATTACAATAAATGGGAAGTCATGCCTTTTAAGAGTTTGAGGAAAGAAGCACAGGATCACTATATCCAGATGCAAGGGGTGTCTCTGTATAAAATGGATGGCAATAGATTGGATGATCTTGTGTGTGTGAGACATCCCTTAAAATCTGATGTGTAGATGGTGTCTCCCTACTAAGGTTCTTTCTGATCATTGGCCCAACTATTTTCTAAATGGAATATGGGATGAAGTTACCTTCTGTGGCCTGCTTTGTATATTTCCACAGTAGTTCATTTTTTTTCTGCACAAATTCTGCAGCTATCAGAGAGAAGCTAGAATACCAAATCCATGAAGGGAATCCGAATGTATAATTTCATTGACTTTAATATTTTATACTAGAAGGTGATTTATTGTAGGGGATAGGGATTAGAGATCACAACATAGGAATTTTGACTACAGAAGTTTGTTGTGCTTCCTTTTGTGATTCTGGTGGGTTCGAAATGGAATGCTCTTAACAGTGCAATAGGTGTCTCATCTATTAAAATTTGGTTGGTCTTAGAGGTATCTGTAAACATATCACTGTAATGATCAACAATCCTAGAAAAATGTTGGTCTGATGTTTTGAACTAGTTTTACACGGCATTAAAATTACATTTTGGAGTTAAAATTCTTTGATTATTTTTAATTTTACTTTCTTCTCTTTTGGAAAAGCTCTCGTGCTACTGCCAACTTAATGGATTTTGTTCCCGTGAGGCTTGATCTTTGCTGAATATACTTGTTCTTCTTGTTCTGAAGTGGTATTCTTATTCTATTATTAAGCCTTCATGTAATCACTTTGGTTCAATTTTGTTATATGTACGAATCTTTTCTTGTATAGTCAATTCATTTTTCTGTGAGGTCCAAATTAGTTGGATCTTATACTTAATACAATAGTAGAAGGGAGTGGATCTGACTTAGTATAGGAGGAAGAGTAAGTACAAAACTATTTCATGGTTTCTTGGATTACGACTAAAGTTAATATGGTTCTCTGTCCCAAAAAAAAAAAAAAAAAAGTTAATATGGTTCTGCATGAAATTTGAAACGGGAACATAATCTTTGAAGAGAGTATATAGTATAGTTGATAACTTGGATGTCATGATTTTTATTGGTTGAAGAATGTCATTGTGCTTCTGTAGTTCTGTATTTATTGTTTCTATCTGAATGTAACATATGGTAACATAACATTTCTGAATATAAGAGGTTAGTACTTAGTACCAAAAAACACAGGATAAGAGATTCTTTTTTAATGCTTATAAACATGGGAATCCAATTTCTCGTAAGGAAAAAAAAAATCTGAATATATGGTAACATAATATTTTTTACCTGTTAATAATAATAATAATAATAATAATAATAATAATAATAATAATAATAATAATAATAATAAATAATAATAAATAAATAAATAAAGAGTGTTGCATTTATGTTAATTAAATAGATTTTAACTATTTATTTGTTATATTTTATATTAATAATTTAGATTTAAAAAAAGTAACATACAAATCAGTTTATTATTTTTTTTAGTAAGATTATAAAAAAAATAAAAGTTTAAAACCTGTTAGTTTATTTGTTATCTCTAAATAGTAGGTTAGTTTCCAAATAATATATTCTTTATTTTTTTTCCAAATAGGTTAATTTGTTTGTTAATCTCTTGCTAATTTTTTTAACTAAATTAATTAATAAAGAAGAATGCTAATTAATTAATTAATTAGTTAAAAAAATAAAAAGTAATGTAAGATAGTCTTAATAGTGGAAAGAGAAAAAGCTAAGTATAATAAATATGTATAGCAAAGAAAAAGAAAACTTGATAAAGACAATGACAGCTCTAGATAACAATCTTGTTTTGCTTCCAGTTGGCTGAACACAATTCTCCCCTCCAATAATGGAAGAAAAAAAAACACTTGATATTATCATAAAACTCCAAAGAGTTCACATAAATATCTTGGTGGTGATGGAACCTACTGAATCAGAAGAGTCCCCAAAGATTAAAAACAAAACCTTATCGTGATCCACAAATATCTCACCCCATCCATCCTACCCGCTTTTAATCTATAAATTTGAACCACGCTTACTCTGATCACAAGTCACAATACTAAAACAAAAGCAAATTCAAAATGCAGAGTGCTTTAACCTTTGCTTCCCCTGTTGTTATGCCATTGGCACCTTCAAAGAGTGTCTCCCAAGTAACCACCTTCCCTACCAAATTAGCTTCCTCACTTTCTTCACCTCATAGGGTTGCAGCCAAAGTTGCAACCGTTAACTATGACACTTCAACAGTAGATTACAGCTCTATGTTCTCGTAAGCCTTGTGTTTCAACTCTCGTTTCTAACTCTCAGGGTTTATAGGGTTCTTAGTTTTTAGAATATAGAAATTGTAGAGTTTAGTTATGCTTTAGATCTTAGATCATTCATAACACATGATTTGCGCAATAGGAAAAGATTTTAGTTTTATAGATACTATCAAAATAACTATGGCTTTCACCAAAATTTCTTGCTTGTTTATTTGTTGGAACACTTGAGTTGAAACTGTTAGATGAGAGTGATAATTGTAACCTTTGTTTCTGTGTGGTTCTTTCTTCGTTTAGTGTGTTTCCGGCGGAAGCTTGCGAAACCGTCGGAGGGGACGCATGTTTGGCAGAGATGTATCCTGAAGCGAGGGTTCAGCCGGAGGCTCGGAACGACAAACCTCAAGTTGCTTCAGAAAGTGTTGATAGAGAGTATCTTGAATACAATGATCCCAAGACGTAAGAAACATCTCAAAAATCAATTCACCGTTATTTACTCCTGAAAATGTTTGATAACCAAAGAAAATTAGCCAAAAACAGTCTTATAATTTGTTTTATTTAGCATTCATTAATTGCGTCACAATTACTGTTTACTCCTCTGTTATTAGATCATTGTTTCTAGATGAACTCGGAATTCTTGGTGGACTATGATCTTACATGTATGTGTTTTGACTCAGGGTCTTTCTTGGAGAAGCTTGTGATGAACTCGGAGGAATGTTCTGTGAGCACGAGTATCAGAAGGGTGTCTACTAGGACATAGAAAAACCCCTCTTTTTGCAATGACTACTACAAATCTACAATGTGTTGTATATATATGATATGATATGTAGCATTTAATAATATAGATCTCAAGTTTGCAATTTTCGTTTTCGACCTAAATGATAGAAGCTTAGAATAGTAATCACCATAGGAGAAGAGTACTATTATTTAAATATGAACATCTGTTTGAAGGTAGAGAATGCTAAATTCCAGCAGCAGAAATTACAGAAAATGGAACTTCTATAATGAATTATAGAACTTAACAAGTAGAGAACCAAGTTCCAGTGTTCATTTGGAGAAACAAAAAGCGAAATAAACAAAGATAATAGCCAGAGAGTTTATAATATTTATGGATTTTGTATGTATGCATAATGCATGTGAATGGCTATATGTAAAGTTGGGAGTTAATGGAGTGTGAGTAAGATGAAAGTTATGGAGCAAAAATGAGGGATTCTAATTTCTACATTAAAAAAAAAGACCGGGGATTAGAATTAGAGGGCCGGGCTACCAATGGGGTTCATGGCTGCCGATTAGGGATGACAATAGCTATTCAAGAGGCAGGTATTGCTCGCTCATCCTGCTCAGAGTTTAGGAAAATACCCTCCATTTCTACTACGGATATCCGTTTCATTCACTCCGCATGAAAGATCGACATTCGTCGCGAATGAAAAAGTATAGAAAAACATGTAAATGTTGAACATGAACAATAATTTAAGAAAAGAAGGTTAAATTAATTATTAAAATTAGATTCTAAATTTATTAGAATAATCAATTTTTGAATTTAAAGTATTAGGATTAGGCAACTTAATTTCTTCTATCACATCATGTTCTCATTTCATCTCAATCTTTTTCTTTTTTAATCTACATTTTCTCCTTTCACTACGTCACAGTGGAAACGACGCCTAGCTTCAACCATCGCAAAGTGCAGCGCCGCCAAACGCCGTCTACCATCGTGGTGCCCTCTTTGCTGCCGCAGCCACCCCCGAATGCTGTCCCCATCGCATCGCGGCTTTTTCCTCGCGCGCCGCAGCCACCGCCGGCGCAGCTCCACTCCACTATCATGATTGCAAGCATTATTATGTGTGCTGCCTTCAAAACCACAGAAAAGGCAAGTCAAGTATATGAGATTGTAGTTATTGGGATTATGCTTATCACAACGTGGCTGGTTTCTTTGATAATAGTAATTATATGGAAGAAGAACATATGGCAAGTTATTATCTTCTTATTGGTATTCAGCTGCATAGAAGCTATTTATTTTTCATTTCAGATAACAAAGTTCATCGAGAAAAGCTATATTCTAATTGTGTCTTCTTTATGATGATCATGAGAATCTGGCATTACGTGCACAAAAAGAGGTACATGAGTTTAGAAATAAGGTTTTCAGTGAGTACATGTTCATGATTGTATGCATTATTGTTTGTACTGCTGATCACTGCAGCACCATCCCTCTCTCTTGTTTCCACCTTATTGTGGTCAACCCATAATATGTCTGATGGTCATTTTAGTATATACGCGGGTGATTATTTTAATTTTTATGTGGATGATTATTTGATTGGAATGAGTTTAGTTAGATATAATTAAAATATGCTCAATTCACTAAGTATGCGGATGATTATTTTTATTTTAAGTGGATAGTTATCCTTAAGCGTCGATAAAGGTCCTTGTTGACGAACCAGCGACGGTGAAGAGGATTCCAACGGTGACAATGGAGGCTAATTGGCAATCAAGCGACACAGAGGGTTTGGAAAAAAAGCTAGTGCTTTAATAAATTAGAGTATAATGGATGGTTAAAATTTTTGAATTATTGAATGAAGTTTTTTTGTTAGATAATTTGAGTAGAGTGTTGTTTTTTTAAAATTTTATTGGGCCAAATTTTTAACACGTTATTCACGTTGATCAGATTCTTTGTTATTTACTTAACAAAACCATTTGCGAATATGCATGAATATTAATTTTTAAAAACATTAAATAATATAATTTAATACCATTCAATTAAATGAATTATATTAAAACATAATTTAAATACAAATTTAATATAATTTACATACACAAAATCTTCAATATACATAATAAAAAAATAAGATAAAAACTATTTTTAACAAAATAATATAATATAACTTTTATATATAAGTGAAAATATTTTAGTAACTTTTTACCTTTTGTGAAATTTTGACGGATTTTTATAAGGTGGGTACTTCTGCTCTATTTCCATTTTTATTTATTCGCATGGCGAATCCCGCATCTCTGTTGGAATTTTGCATATACTCACTAAATATCCAGTTATAGATAATACTTGTAGATACCTACTTTTGTGGATATTTTTACCATCTCAGATTATATTATTCGTTTAATTAAATAGGCCAAATTTAAATTTTCTTTTCAAAATTTATTAAACAATTAAGCTATAACCTAGACTTTAAAAAATACTCATAAAATTCGTTAAGTCGACCTATTTTAATATAATAGTTTGAAAGTATATAAATAAGAGGACATATATTTAATGAGATAACTATTGAATTCATACCAAAAAGATTTAAGTGTTGATAAAATAGTACTTAAAAATGTTATTGATAAAAAAAAATTTAAATAATTTAAAATTTGACAAAAATGACCAAATTTTAATCATCTCTATTTTTGTTAATAGAAAATGCTGAAATAACTAATAGAGTTGATTATAAAGCAAATTCTCTTCAACAATCTATTTTTCTGGCTTTTTTTAATTAATTTAAGCAATAAAAAATAAAAAAACAATAAATTTTTAATTTAATTTAGTAAAAAAAATCACAATTCAATTGAAAGAAACCCTAAATTTTTATATCCTTAAAGAAGTTGAGGGTGTGGCGACGATGGAAGCTCTTGATGGCATCATTGTGTTCGCTAAGAAGAATAGCAATGAAAGAGAGAGAGAAGGCCAAAACAAAGGAGGGAGAAAGGGAACGAGAGTAATGAAAGGTGATGGAGATGGTGGTGATGCAGATGAAGGAGAAGAGGTGACGCTGCTACAATCGTTGCTATTGGAAGAAGTCGTTATCGAGATGCTCCTATCCTTGCGCGTTGCTGCTGCAACTATCTTCTCCTTGCTTTGTCATGATTTTGTCACTATTTTCTGTTCATTCGCTAATTCTATATTTTTTTCCATGTGAGTTTTGTAGTTGTTAATTTTTATTGATGCCACCATTATTTTCTTCTTTTTGTTTTAGTTTGTTTGAGTTGTAGAGAATAAAAGAGCAAACTATTATTTCTACTCACAAAAATTGAAAACATTGACACATCTACCCATAAAAGAAAAAAAAATATCATTTGTACCCTGAAATATGGGTTCTGTATAAAAAAATTATCAAATACTAAAAACACCTAAAACTCCAAATTACCCTTTTCTTCACCACTAATACTATCATCCCCCCTCTCCCTCCTTGCATTCCCTTTTTTTTTTCATTCCCCATTTACTCATTCTCACCCCCTCTTCACAATGGACTTTCGTTGCCGGCCTCCCCCAATGTTACTACAGTGGCCAAGAGACCCACAATCACCACTACCACACCTTCCCCTCCACTTTCCAAGGCCTTTGACGCCCTCCCACTTCCGATCTGCTTCGCCGAGAAGCAAACCCTATCTCTGCCTCCGAAAAACCTTGAACTTGTTGGACTCCCTGAAGCATTGCCGCGCGACCTCCATCAACCACAGTGACTTCAATTCACTAACTATCAGCACCATCACGCGACCTCCATTAGCCACGACGAGCCGACGTTGTAGAGCGCGATGACGCGGTCTTTGACGAGGACTGGACTCTGTGGCTTCGCAAGAAGATTGGAGGAGAATTTCATCCACTACTGGTTGTTGTCGCTAGAGAACCAGAGGGCGGGGTATTTGCTGAGGACCATCACTAATGACTTCAACACCTAGTTTTACAATGGTACCCTTCAGACCCTTCATCTCTTCTTTCATTTTCTATTACTCCTTCATCATTGTTGTTGGTGCGGCTGTTGTTGTTGTTGGAGAATGTGGAAAGGAGCAGAAACGAAATTGTGAACTTGCACCTTGCAGATTGAATTTGTGGCCTTAGATCTGTTTCTTCTGCAATGATGTAGTTGCGCCGGCTCAATTGATTTATGGTTTTTCTTCATTTGATGTGTTCTACTACTATTGTTGGTGCCTCTGTTAACACGCATGTTTCAGAGAGAGAGAGAGAGAGAGTAATGTGATGTTGATGCGGATGATGATAAGGGTAATTTGGGATTTTTAGGTGTGTTAGTCGAAAAATGTTTTTGATTAAGGAAGGTTAGTTCGAAGTAGTGAAGAGGTCGATTGAGGTGATTAGCGGTTGTCGAAAAGATGCGCGAGCGGACATTAGATGGAGGTACTCGACACGGATTCGATTTCAAGCACTTTATTAAATTGAGTAGGTCTACTCGGACAAGATATTCGAGACAGGTAATCGAATAAGCTATTCGAATAGCAGATCGAGTAGTTACGTGAGTGGAGAAGTTGAAGGCCTTTGTCATGTGAAGAATTTATGTGTAAACGTTTTTTAGCCAAAGGGCGGGAACGGTTACCAAGGAGTATGCATTCAAGACTGCATTTTTGTAATTAATTGTTAGTTACAAAAGTAGATTATAAATACTAGAAAGTTTTAGGAAATAAGGGTTGGAACTTTAACTCGGAAAACACTCAAGAACACCCACATCCCCTGCGAGTTCCTGAGTCTGCGATCGAATTTCTTTTCTGTAGGGTTCCTTCCATATTTTATCTTTTCAATTTATCTTTCTGTAAACTTTACTTTTCAAGTAAATTTACTTTTTAAGCATTTCTTTATTTTTTCTTGTCCAATTTACATTCTTGCATCTTTAAATTTTATGCCAAAGCCCTTTGACCCAGTCGAAGGCACTTTATTGCTTTCTTTAAACTTCAACGTAATTTTCCGATTTCAAGTACATTTTCTTTTCAAAATCCTTATTTTCTCATTTCTTTATTGTTTTACAAATTTTAGTTTATCTTTTACCTCGATAGTCATCTAATCGAAGACACTTTGATGCACTTTTAGAAAATTGGTACCTACAAAGAGGAGTAGGTTTTGTTCCCAGACCATTAGATATCGAACCACCATCGATTTGCTAAAAATCGACAAAACAAATGGGCACGTTCGGTGGGACAATTTTAAACAAATTGAAGTGTATCAAATAAATATTTTATTGTCATTTGGTGTATGCGATTGAGAAGTGGAAAGATCATTCACATGGCTGATGAATTATCAAATGTGAATGGTGGTTCATCCACCAATAATAGTTTACCAGTAATTGTGCAACAAGCGGATGTGACTTCACGTTCAGAAGGTTCAATTAGAAGTGAAAGTACAGTAGTTAAAATTGTTCAAACTAGAAATGTTGGACGTAATATTCGTCCACGTGGTACTTTACCACCATTCCAACCTCCATTAACTGTTGGTTGGCCTTCTTATGGCCTTCCTCCTGGTTATACTCCACCAATGGGTGGTTTTCTTCCTCCTGTCTGATTTGGGAGTGTAAATGGAGGGAATAATTCTCAAACCCACAATAACATTCTGAGTATTCTCGTGATTATAATGTAGGCTCTACTTCGAATGCTGCTAATTCAATGGCAGTATATCGATAACAAGTAGAGGAAAGTCATCATGACTTAGTCAATTTATTGACTCAATAAATAACTACAATTCTAAATCCTATGATAACTGGTCACGAATCAAAATTCGAACATCTTTCTAGACAAGTTGAACGTATTGTTCGAATCGTAGATTATGAGGAAGGTGAAAGGCATAATGCCGGGGAAATAATGAAGGATTTGAAAATATATTACAAAATGAAAATAATGTTTTTAATAGAGAAAATGCTCATATAGTTCCCCATGTTCAAAATGCTGATGAATTTCTAGCCAGATTATGTGCTAATCATGGCGGTGAACGTTATCAAGTCACCAGAATTGTGGAAGAAGTACTTAATTGAGTCGGTTTAAATGTTGGTTTTATGAATCGACCTCACTTTATATCTATTTTTTCCCAAGTTGTTCAAATGGCTGAAGTGCCAAGAGGTGTGAAAAATCCAAAGATAATCACAAAATTTGCTGGAGAAGTTGGGGAATCAACCACTGAATATGTTGCTCAATATTTGGTTGAGATTGGAAATTTAACCAATGATGAAAATTTAAAAATGAAGTTTTTTTCTTCTTCGTTAACGAAGAATGCATTTACTTGGTTTTCAAATCTTAGACCAAATTCGATAACAACATGGAATCAGTTGGAAACTGCTTTTCATACACAGTTCTATCATGGGAAAATGAATGTGGCAGTTACTGATCTAGTGGCTTTGAAATGGGAAGATGGTGAAACCATTGATGATTATATGATACGTTTCAAGAATGCTAGAAGTAGATGCTATGTTTCATTACATGAGAGCGAAGTGGTGAAAATAGCAACTATGGGACTAGGATTCTATATGCGCAGAAAGTTACTTAATGTGCATATCCCTGATTTAGCCCATTTGGCTGAAAACGTTTGTCAGACCGAACTCATGAAAAATGAGAAGGAAAAACATAAGAGTGAGCAAAGATCAAAGAGTAAACCTTTTACTCGGAAAGAAAAAGTTGCTTATATGACTATGGAGTCCTCAGAAGATGAACTCGATTTTGAAACAGAGGTCGATTCGGCGAAACTTAAGAAAGGCCCTCCATATGTCTGTTCTTTACTTAAAAAGCTTCCTAGTAGTGAAAGGTCGAATGATTCAAAACTAAAAAGTGGAAAGAAATATAGTTTTGATATTTTGAAATCTGATCAGATTTTTGATGTGTTGCTTAAAGATAAACAGTTAATTCTGCCTGAGGATAGAACTTTACTTTCAGTGAAAGATTTGAAAGAAAAACCTTATTGTAAATTTCACCAAGCAACAAGTCATTCGACTAACAGTTGTGTTTATTTCAAGGACTTAATTCAGGAAGCAATAATGGAAGGACGATTGAAATTTGATGATGGAAAGAAGGAAATGAATGTTGATGTCAATCCCTTCGATGTTGATGCCAGCTTTGTTGAGCCATGTTTCATAGTAAATATGGTTGGTATGTCCTATGACTTTGATGTGGCTCTTGATGATTTTGAGTCACAAGTTAGATCAGTGTATCCCCGGGTGGGAGATGGTTTGTTGGACTTTTTAGTTCAACAAAAGATTAAAGACCGAGACGTATCCCTGTGTCTATGGTGTAATGTTGTGTTTAATGCTGAAGCATCAGTAATTTTTGAAAAGGAGAGAATGAAGAAAGAATTGGCTCACAGAGAAGAGCAAGCACGCCGAGACAACCGATTCGGCGTGTTGAGGGTCAAAGTTCTTAGACCGCTCAGCAAAATATGGTTGCACCTTTGAGCCAATCTCAGGCCATAGGTGTTCAATGGATTCGGAACTGTCAAGAGTTCCAGAAGCGTGATGCTCTTTATTGACACAACCCACAGTGGGGACATCGAGGACCTCCTCGAAACCAATATCCATACTATCGTGGTCGAGGTAACTCTCCTTCTGTGCATTCCTGAATTGTCTTTCCTTCTGATGGAAAGACATGTCCAAAGGAAATTCCATCTCCTGCAAAGATGGAAAAGGGTAAGGCAATAGCTCAATCCTTAGGAGTTGACAAAAGCAAAGAAGTTGATGTCGAAGAAGAATACTTCGAAGAAGAGGATGATGATATGATTGGAATGATTTCGATCATTCCAACAGAATATCTGGGTGAATACGAAGGTGACACAGAAAAAGATTATGATATGGAGGATGAGGAAGCTTTTTCCTTCATCTGAATTGAAGATAAGTCAGGATATTTTCTTCGGCCTACTGAAAAACAAATGGCTCATCTCCGCCCACTTCATATAACCACCACTTTGAGTGGGATCAAAGTTAACAAAGTCTTGATCGATGGTGGGGCAGTGATCAGTCTTTTACCCAAGCGGATGTTAATGAAGGTGGGAAAGTATCCTGATGATTTAGTCCCTACAAATATTGCTGTGACTGACTTTAGTAGGGCCTCGACGCTAGCAAAACGGTTGGTCACTTTGACTGTAAAGGTTGGATCATCTGAGCGAAACACAGTGTTCGTGGTGGTTCCATCAAAAGCAAGTTATAATGCTTTGTTGGGGCGAGATTGGATCCACGGTGTGGGAGCTGTACCTTCGATCATGCATCAAAGTGTTCTTCTTTGGACGAATGATGGCAAGCCTGAAGTCATTAAGGCAGATTCGAACCTCAATGTCGAACAGCTGCATATTGATTTTAGGATGTATAATCCCAAGTTGAAGCCTTTGAATGTTGATAGGACACTAAATTCTTATAATTGTGAAGGTTGCTACTTGTCCTTGGATGGTATGTCTGTGAAGTTGCGTTACCCAGAGTTGAATTTCACTCCAACTGGCTGGGATTGTTCTTCTTAAAGATCTCCTGAGAACACTTTATGGACCAGGTTGAGGAAGTTTTTGATTACCTGGTAACTTTGCATAATTATTTAAATAATTATCTTTCTGTAGGAAATAAAGATGATTCTTCCGATGAAGTAGAATCACATAGGATTAGAAGTTCTTTTAGTGATAGTTGTATCAACTCGATATCTTCAGTCGAGTTTAGTCATTGTTTATGCATTCCTTCTTTATGTAATGAAAGTAATAGTACAAGTCAGACTGTCGATCTAGTAGCAGAGGTGCATTGTATTGAAAATCAAAGTGATTTTAATTTAATAAATGATCAAGTTTATTTTATTTCTAAGGAAGTTGTTGATTTCACCTTCGACTGCATCAATGATTTAGAACCTTTGGGTTTCGAAAAATATTCTGTAAAAGATGAGGAGCATTTTAAGAGATTTGAATCTCAAGATCCCTTAGAAGAAATTAATTTGGAGACTTCTGATGATGTTCGAATAACTTACATTTGTAAGGGTCTTGTTGATCCTTTTCGAACTGGACTTTTCTATCTTTTACATGAGTTTAAAGACTGTTTTGCTTGGGATTATCATGAGATGCCTGGTCTCGATGGTTCACTTGTAGAACATCGATTAGCATTAAAACCAAATGCTAGACCTGTGAAGCAAACTCCACGACGTTTTGCTCCAGAAATCAATGAAAAATTAAAGAAGAAATAGAACGCTTGATTAAAGTGAAATTTATTCAAACTGCACGCTATGTTGAGTGGGTTTCAAATATTGTCCCTGTGATGAAGAAAAATAGGAAATTAAGAGTATGCATTAATTTTCGAGATTTGGATAACGCTACTCCAAAAGATGAATACTTTATGCCAATTGCGGATGTGTTGATTGATTCTGCAGCAGAAAATGAAATCTTAAGTTTTATGGATAGTTATTCAGGATATAACCAAATCTTCATTGTAGAAGACGATGTGTCCAAAATTGCTTTCCGTTGTCCTGGGGCTTTAGGCACTTATGAATGGGTAGTTAGCCTTTTAGTTTAAAGAATGTGGGTGCAACGTACCAGCGAGCAATGAATGCTATTTTCCACGAGTTTATTGGAAAATTTATGGAGGTGTATATCGATGACGTTATGGTCAAATCGATTTCAAGTAAGTTAACACATTGATCACTTAAGAAAAGCATTTGTCACCATGAGGAAGAAGGGGTTAAAAATGAATCCTTTAAAATGTGCTTTTAGGGTATCGGCTGAAAATTTCCTGGATTTTGTTGTTCATAAAAAAGGAATTGCAATTGATAAAAATAAGGCAGATGCAATATTAGCATTGTCTGCACCTAAATTGAAAAAAAGAGTGCAATCTTTCTTAGGTAAGGTGAATTATCTCAGAAGGTTCATTTCGAACCTTTTCGATCGAACTCGAGTGTTTGCACCTTTAGTGAAACTAAAGAATGATTCACAGTTTGAATGGACGAATGAGCATCAATTAGCATTTGATTCAATTAAGGCTTATTTGTCTAAGGCTCCGATTATAGCGAATGTTCGTCCACATGAGCCCTTAAAATTATACATTGTAGCATCTAAGAACACGATTGGGTGTATGTTAGCTCAAGATTATGAGAATGGGGATGAGCGGGCCGTTTATTACCTTAGTCGAGTTCTAACGGATATCGAAACAAGGTATTCCCCGATACAGAAATTATGTTTGTCTTTATATTATGCCTGTGTGAAACTTAAATGTTATATGGTGGCTAAATCGGTAAAGGTTATAGCACAAACTGATATCATCAAATATATGTTAAGTTTTCCAATGTTACGAGGACGTCTAGGGAAATGGATGCTAGCCTTGACAGAGTTTGATTTACAATACATACCAGCCAAGGCCGTAAAAGGTCAGGTCATTACAGATTTTCTTGTAGATAATTTGAAAGATCTAAATGACCAGGGGGAAAATGTAATTGACATTAAAGTTGATTATTGGAAATTATATTTTGATGGATCAAAGCATAAAGATGGTGCAGGAGTTGGAATTCTTATCATTTCACCAGAGAGGATTCCATCAGAATTCTTGTTTGAATTAAAATATCCTTGCTTGAATAATGTGGCAAAGTACGAAACTTTGATTTTGGGTCTAGAAATATTAATAAGTAAAGGGGCTTTGGAAGTTCAAATACTAGGGGATTCTCAGTTAGTTTTAAAGCAGTTATCGAAGGAGTTTAAATGCAATAATGAGAAGTTGCAAAAGTAATTAACAACTTCTTGGGAGTTGTTAACCTCCTTTTGAAAAGTTTCTTTAGTTCACATCCCCAGGATTCATAATGAAATTGCTAATGAAATTTGCCCAAACTGCTTCGAGATATAAAATCGGTCCAGAAACTATTAAAAAATTGGCTAGTATTCAGCAAATTTTAGTGCCTGCGAATGAAAGAGAGGCTTTGTGTATAGATGAATAGGAAGATACTGATTGAAGAAAACCTATTGTTGAGTACTTGAAGAATCCCAGTATCCCAGTTGAAAGGAAAATAAAATTGCAAGCGATGAATTTTGTCATAATGGCTGATGAGTTGTATAGGAAAGAGATCAATAGGAGTTTGTCAAAATGTTTAAGCCAAGATGATCAAAATACTGGTTTGGGCGAAGTCCATAATGGGATATGTGGTACCCATCAGGCTAGAAAGAATATGAGATGGGTATTATATCGCAATCACGTGTATTGGCCATCTATGATAAAAGATTGTATCGATTATGCGAAGGCATGTCAAGAATGCCAGAAACATGGTTCGATACAGTAGATTTCGGCATCTGAGTTGCATTCAATAATAAAACCATGGCCATTTAAAGGTTGGACTTTAGATTTAATTGGGTTGATCCACCATCCTTCATCAAAACAACACAAGTTTATCTTGGTAGCAATTGATTACTTTACAAAGTGGGTTGAAGCAATTCCCCTAATAGAAGTGGGTCAAAGTGAAATAATAGACTTTATCGAGGAACATATTATCCATCGATTTGGAATTCCTCATGATGGTAATCAGTGGCTAAGAGAAGGGGGGTTAAATCTTAGCCCCTTTTGCTGAGTGTTATTTTCTGCACTTTGAAATAGCTTTAAGAGATTTTTCTTCTTTTTGTCTCGTAACTAGTCAAGAGACATTTTCTTTTTGTCTCGTAAACAGTCAGAAGATATTTTTCAATTTTGTCTCCTACGCAACAGAATCAGAAATGGAGTAGAAGAGAGAGAGAGAGAGAGAGAATCACACCAAGAAGTATCCTGGTTCAGCTGCTAAGCGCAATGCAGCTTACATCCAATCTCCATCACAATAATGATGGAATTTCACTATAATCATACAGATTACAAACACCAATTCTCCCTAGGAACTACCCTTCCTATCCGAGACAAGTCCAGAATCTATCCCCAATCCCGTACTTGACTTGGTCACCTACCAAGCTTTCAGCTGCTAAGTGCTAACCCAACTTGCAAGGGGATTCCCACAGAATCATGATACACAACACATAGATGTACAAAGGACCTCTAAGACACCTATGACATTTTCTTTAATTTTGTACGCTCTGCCTTTTTCCACTTACTGGCTTTTTCTTACAAATCTCACTGTTTGCCTTTTTTCCACCATGAGACTCAGACAGATAAAACTTAAAGAAAATACAAAATAGAAAACATTGAAGGAGAAGAACTTCTGTTAGCTTGGGTAGCTATGAGAACTCTGTGCTTACTCTCCTTGCTTCAAGCCTTGGCCATTCACCCTTATTATAGAAGGGGAAGCTTCCAAGGTTAAAACGGTTCAACCGAGCCAACTTCTTCTTCTTCAACACCAAAACTTGTTCGGACAGAGAGAGGAGAGAGGAAAACCAAAAGCAAAACCAACATACAATTACCTCTCTATCATCCCTTCTCATCAAGCTTCATCAATCTGAGCCTTCCATCTTGACTTGGTCCCCAAGAAGAATTTCTCACCCTTGATGAACCCTTAATCCTTGATAGCTCCGTCTATCTGTTCCATCTTTGCTTCTTCCTCCACGTAGCTACAGTAGCTACCATCTGTGATGGATGAACAAAAAGTAGAAACGAGCTTCACCTAAGGGATCTTCTTCTCTGATCGAATTGGATTACTACCACTTATGGCATGGAGATCTTGAGGCTTCTTCACCACTTCTTACCTTTAGTGGAAAAGATCTTAGCCACGCCATACTGTAGATCTTCTTTTTGCAAGGACCATCATCATCTTGGCCGCTTGCTTCTTCCTAGCTTCTGTTCTTCTTCCTCTGATAGCTTGCATCTTCTTCTTTCCTGACAGATGAAGTGATCGAAACATAGAGAGAAGAGAGAAAGGCTTTCAATGGAAGTAAAGAAAGAAATTAAAGTGAGTTAAGTTTCCACTTTCCAAACCCCCATGCCTAGTAACGTGTAATGCATTAATGGCAATCAAATCAATGTAAACTTTCTCTCTCATGTTACCAATACATTTAAAACTATTTAAATAAATTTGAATTCCATTCAAAGAGGGGAGTGGGTAACTGAACCAAACATTCACTGCTCCTTCCTTCTTTCTTTTCAATTCTAACCAAGCCTTGTTGGTCTTGTAACAAAAATTTAATTGGGCTTTGGTCAATAATTTTCTAGCCCAACTAATCATAGTAATAGTTCAGCCATTCATCAAATAGAAATTTGTACAAGGCTGAATATTACATTGGGCTTGATGTTATTTTCGGCCCAGCAAAAATCTACAAATTAACAAAATTATTAATCAGCTAATTTTGAATTAAAATTTAATTTAATAATTTTGAAATTAATTATTTTTAACAATGTTTGATCATCATCATATTTCAATTTTTCTAAACTCAACACCTCAAACATTAAGTACTGATCAAGGAACTATGTGTACTAGTCAGCGAATTAAAAATTTTGTAGCCTTAAGGAATATCAATATGATTACCTCGACTCCTTATTATGCTCAAGCTAATGGGAAAGTGGAGGTAGCAAATAAAATCCTGATAAGTCTGATAAAGAAGCATATCGGGAATAAACCTCGAACGTGGCATGAGACTTTAAGCCAAGTGTTATGGGCTTATCAAAATTCACAAAAGGGGTCAACAAATACTTCACCTTATAAATTGGTTTATGGCCATGATGCAGTGCTACCATTAGAAATTAATTTGAATACTTTGAGGGTATCAAAGCAAAATAGTTTGCCAGTCGATGACTATTAGAATGCAATGTTTGATGAGTTGAATGAATTAGATTCGGAGCGAATCTTGGCACTTGAAAATATGATTCGACAAAAAGAAAGTATTGCTCGAAGTTATAATTGTCGAATAAGAGAGAAATATTTTAATATGGGCAAGTTGGTTTTAAAAGTTATTTTGCCGATGGAAAAGAAATCGAAGTTTCTTGGCAAATGGTCCCATATTTGGGAAGGCCCTTTTCAAGTGATAGGGTCATATTCTGGAAATGCATATCAAATCAAGGATATCGAGTTAGGAAAAATAATTAACTCGATTAATGAAAAGTATTTGAAGCAATATTACTGTTGGCTAAATTAAAGTCAAACATGCGTAAGTCCAGAAAAGATAAAAACCATTATAAAAAGTAAAGCCTGGAGTAAAGAAATTCAAGGTGCCAGGAGTTTGGCCAAGTCTGAACGTAGCTTTGCCCTTCTACTGTCCAAAGTTGAGAGTGCTTCAACATGCTTGAACTTGTCGAATTGGATTTTTTCAAATTGTTTCTCATATTCTTCTTGCTTGGTCTCAATAGAAACAATTTCTTAAATAATTTGTTGTTGTTCTTGCTGGACAGTAGTCAGAGGTATACCTATTTCATCCCGCCTCTCGCGTACTTTGACAAGCTTTTCATTAATTTGGGCTAATTCTGTTTCGAGCCTTATCTCTTCCTTGTCATAAAAAGCTTGGATAGAAATAGCGTGAGAGATCCTCAGATCGAATTCGTCACGAGAAGCTTTTTTTGGTTGAAGAGCAGAAGCACAATTATCTATTTCAGTTTTGATCTTAGCCTCTTTGTTTTCGATCTCTTAGAGTTTATTTTGAGAGACTATACTGTTGTTGGCAAGCTGTTTGAATTGTTGGACTATGGCAGAATACAGAGTAGAAGCCAAAAATTGAAAGGTAAATTCAAAAGATCACACAAAAGCTGGTTGAGGAGGGCATCCTTGATCCATGCAACAGGTGGATGATCCAAGAGTTTAAGAAGTGACCGAAGTTATTCTCGAGTATCAACATCCAACTCGAATAGAGGGCTGGATGAGGAAGGTCTAGGAAGTGTTGGAGCAGGAGCAGGCACTTTGTCCTCTTGGATAACTTGATTTAAGACAGAGATCAAGTTAGCCAATGTAGCACTTGTGGGTGTGGTAGAAGCGCCCAAATTTCCAAATCCTGGTCCAGGGGGAGTTTGAAACCCAGCCTGTTGAAGGGGGTTGGAGAGTTCTTGGGGAGTTTCTAAAACTCTGGATCGAGATGAGTCTGAATTGGTAGTCTCAGCAACTCGAAAGACAGAATCAGAGTCTACGGGCCACTTGGTTTTCAGCAGAAAGTGTAGCCTGATTGTTTGGTGAGGTTGGTCCAAGGATTTGAGTTTGTGTTGGAGAATGTTATGTAAAGTCTTTTGTCAGATCAATCACTTGTGTTCCAGAGGGACGAGGAAAAGCAACCTATAGTGGTTCGACAAACCCCGTAGCCTAGATTGAATCATGAGATGTTGAATGTTCCAGATCAAGGTGTTGTTGTAGAATTGGTTGATCAGGTGCCAAAAGAGATGTGATTGAGTGAGCAGCAGTGGTAGGCTGATATAAAAGGTACACAATTACAAGTTAAGATTTATTCCAACTCAAATAAAATTTATTTAGAAATGATGACGTTACCAGAATTAGTCTTGCCTTTCAAATTAACTGAGGACCAGGGTCTGAATCAATTCTATCCTCTGATTGAGAGAAGGCAGTAAGAATGTTCCGAATGGTTTGTACACTTCCATCAGAGCTTTCACATGATGGTTGTAACCGTAGCTGTTCTGAGGGTTACCTGAAACTGTAGGTCGATCTCGGTCGAGATCTTCTGTGTTGATCGGAGCCGACGTGTCCGGCAGGTGTATAGCGGCCGGAGGAGGTGTGTCCGACTTGTGGGACTGAAAGTGCTGCTGATCCTTCGTCCCCGGAGGGTGGGAGGCACCTGCAAGGGACTCCGATGCTTAAGTTAGCAAAGATATTAAGCAGGTATTGAGTAGAATCAGAGTATGAGTTATACCTGGGTGCTCCAGTGTATTTATAACGGTGTGGAGTGACCTTTTTGGATAAGATAAGTTAGTTATCTTATCTTATCTTTATCTTTTGAGAGAGGTCATCTTATCTTTAAGGGAACCACCCTTCTCTTGTAGGCTTGGGCTGCCTTAGGATCTGGGGCGTGTTCCTCTATTTGGGCCCTTTGTTTGGGCTTTCTCGTGATTTGACCGAGCTCTTTGAGAAGAGGTCGGATTGTCCTGACCTGAAGAGGTCGGTCGCTTTATCTGCAGAACATCTTGGGTCAGACAACTCGACCCAGGATATGAATAGTAGCTGATAGAAAAATCAAAATCAAGAGTTGATAGATAGATATAATTTTTGAAATATTCTAATTCGAAGTATATGGGTATGTGTAAAATAATAATAATAATAATAATAATAATAATAATAATAATAATAATAATAATAAAAGTTACCCTTTCTGGAAGTCCTTGTAGGAGTCCTTCGACTTTTGTGTTGTGGTTGTCGAGAAGAGGCTGTGGTGTCAGCTTTTCTTTTTTGAATTTTTTGGGAGAACCTTCAGCAGCAGGGTCTATTCGAATGGCAGATTGTTGAATTTTCTCTAAAATACGGTTGTACATAGAGTAGTAAGCAATCCACCATTCGAGACAAGACTTGGTGATGTATGAACTGTGATCATAAACAAGGAAATTAAAATGTTCCTTGTGTTGTTGATTTGTTGCGAGAAGGAAATCAAGGTCACTTTGAGAAGTCAGAGTGATGTGGCAAAGTGGCTTGTTGTTCTGAAGAAAAGGAGTTGGAATGGCCTGTGACACTACAAGAAAAAAGGTCTGTCGGCACCCTTTTTCTTGCCACGCTTTTAAAGCGTACCCAAAAGTGGTCTATAGGCACGCTTTTGTGAGGGTGGCCACTGATTTGTGATTTGGCCACGCTTTTTTACTGTCACGCTTGAAAAGCGTGGCGATAGATGGAAATCGGCACGCTTTTACGAGGGTGGCCACTGGTTAAAAATTTGGCCACCCTGTTTTTGTCACGTTTAAAAAGCGTGGCCATATCGAAAAACTGGCACGCTTAAAAAATGTAGCCATATCTTCCCATCCTCATCTACTTGCACGTTTTCTAAGCGTACCCATATCCTCATACGTTTACCCTATTGGCACGTTTAAAAAGTGTAGCCATATCTTCTCCTATCGGTACGCTTTTAAAGAGTACCCAAAGCATACATTATGGGATGTTTTAAAAGTGTGGCAATACGAGCATTTTTCGGCACGCTTATAAAGCGTACCTATAGGTTAAGACCTATGGCCATGCTTTTAAGCGTGGCAAGAAAAGAAATCGTGCCAACAAAAAAGTGTGCCGATAGATCCACAAAAGCATGGCGATAGAGCAACCGGCACGCTGGCAGATGTGACCCTCTCAAAAGCGTGCCGATAGCTCAAAAAGCGTGGCAAAAAGCTATTGGCATGCTTTTTTGCACTTTTCGGCACGCTTTTAAAGCATGGCAAAAAGCTTATTTTCTTGTAGTGTGAGAATCCCAGTTGCCTAGCTGTAAAGTGAGGAGCGTATAGGGTCACCTTGAACTTTTCTTTTTTGTGCTGGGGTAACCCTGTAGGAATTACTTGAACAGCTAGCAGGTTATTATGTATCTGGGAAGTTTGGCTTATAGTCAGGCAATCGGAAACCTTCGATGTGTTGCTTGTCAGTAGTATCACCTCTAGGCTTTGTCATATACTTTTCAAAAATGGCATTAAGCTATAGTTGGAGAAGCCAGAGGGGGCCACAAGTACTGATCAGACTATTGTCTCGAAGACAATGCACAAGTTGGCCAAGCTCTTCGAAAACATGCCCTAGAAGAAGCTTGGCCAAATTGAGGGTATTTCCTTCATGAAGTAGAGCAGCCAGAGGCAGGACAAATTTTGAAATCTAGACACTTCGAGAACAGAAAATGATGGCATTTAGCCAATAGAACAGGAAGGCTACGTGCTCGTCATCTATAATAGCAGTGCCTTCTGCACCCATGTTATGAGCAATGAAATCACTATAAGAAGTGGATAAAACAATATTGTATTGGCGCTCGGGCTGCATGTCAGAGGTACAGTCTGGAGGATTTATCGGAAGTCTTGTGATAGCGGCTACATCTAAAAGAGACATACCAATCATTCCACAAGGGATATGGAAGTTATTGGTCGTCCTGTTACAAAAACAAGTTACAGCTCCAATCATCCAAGGGAGCGTTGAAGGTGAGAAGTGTGAAAGTCGTAGTAGTTCTTGGATCCCCAAAGGCCCTCAGTCAGCATTCTTTGTAGGGGCAAGGCACTGATACCAAGCCGTGAAATCAGATCCTCGAGGATTAATCTTTGGATTATTCCTGAAAGGTTTTTGATTAATGAAAAAAGATATATTGAGGGCTTGGTTGATCAATAAATCTTTCCCCTGAGCACTAGGGAAGAAAGGTGATTTCTTATTCGCCCATTCTAGGGATTCGACAGGCCCAAGAAAATAATGAGTATGTGCACCCACTGTGAAAGGATCAGATTCTAGTATCATTAATTTGAAGTTGAGGATCGTCAATGACTTCATCATTGACTTGATTCAGTATATGAAGGGCTGGTGGAGCTGGTGGTGGTACAACGTGACCTTTCCCTTTATCTTGGGAAGTAGCATGAGAAGAGGAAGCGGCCGTTGCAGAACAAAGAAAAAGGAAGTTTGAAGAGATAAAGGTTGTGTAGAAGATTAATGCAAGTGGAATTCAGAAAGCAAGGGTTCAGAAAAATTGAACAAGGGCGAAAATGTTGAATTTAAAGGAAGAATTACTATAGCCGTTATTGCAGAAGGAATGCAAAAAGAGGTAACTTTACGAAGAAGACGAAGTGGTGGAAAGAGAAGCGTAAGTTTCGGGAAATGTGTCAAGTGGATCAGTGTTAATGGGAAAGTTAAATGGAAATTATTACTGATTTAAGAGATTGAAATTTGAATTTGGATTAAGTGTTTCATCTTCCAATAATGCTATCGAAGACAAACACATTAATCCAAGGGGGCAATTTGTTAGTCGAAAAATGTTTTCGATTAAGGAAGGTTAGTTTGAAGTAGTGAAGAGGTCGATTGAGGTGATTAGCGGTTGTCGAAAAGATGCGCGAGCGGGCATTAGATGGAGGTACTCGATACGGATTCGATTTCAAGACACTTTATTAAATCGAGCAGGTCTAATCGGACAAGATATTCGAGACAGGTAATCGAATAAGTTATTCGAATAGCAAATCGAGCAGTTACGTAAGTGGAGAAGTTGAAGGCCTTTGTCATGTGAAGAATTTATGTGTAAACGTTTATTAGCCAAAGGGCGGGAACGGTTACCAAGGAGTACTACGCATTCAAGGCTGCGTTTTTGTAATTAATTGTTAGTTACAAAAGTAGATTATAAATACTAGAAAGTTTTAGGAAATAAGGGTTGGAACTTTAATTTAGAAAATACTCAAGCACACTCACATTCCCTGCGAGTTCCTGAGTATGCGATCGAGTTTCTTTTCTGTAGAGTTCATTCCATGTTTTATCTTTTCAATTTATCTTTCTGTGAACTTTACTTTTCAAGTAAATTTACTTTTCAAGCATTTCTTTAATTTTCCTTGTCCAATTTACATTCCTGCATCTTTAAATTTTATGCCAAAGTCCTTTGACCCAGTCGAAGGCACTTTATTGCTTTCTTTAAACTTCAACGCAATTTTATGATTTCAAGTACATTTTCTTTTCAAAATCCTTATTTTCTCATTTCTTTATTGTTTTACAAATTTTAGTTTATCTTTTACCTCGATAGTCATCTAATCGAAGACACTTTGATACACTTTTAGAAAAGTGGTACCTGCAAAGAGGAGTAGGGTTCGCTCTCAGACCATTAGATATCGAACCACCATCGATTTGCCAAAAATCGACAAAACAAGGTGATTTTTTAGTGTTTGGATAATTTTGTTGTGCGAAACTTATATTTCATGAATATAAATGGTAATTTTCTTTTTTTATGAATAAATGCGTCAGTATATTCAACTTTTGTGGATAAAATGCGTCAGTATATTCAACTTTTGTGGATAAAAATAGTTTACTCAAAATAAAAAATAACTTCTTTTTCTATTTATTTTTTTATATTTTTTTAAATATGATTTCTCTAAAGTTTCAAACTGAAATTAAAATTTTTTTTTCTTTCTTTCGTGACATACAATATATTTAGAAGTAGATTAACTTTTTTTTGGGGTAAATATTGTTTATTAGAAGCAATTGATTTGATTCTCCAAGGAGTCATATTGTGGTATTAATTAATTATAGCACTGACAAGGAAGAGTAAACTCAAGAAGAAAACATCGTTAGATTCAGAATCACAGTCAAAAATAATTTCAACCAATGTTCTTGTCATTGTTGATAGTGATGGGTCCTTTATTGACAAGATTTTTTTTTTCTTATTCACTGTTGGGAAATTAGAATTGTAAGAATTTGATTTGAAATTGTTTTCACTTTGTTATTGGTTAAATTAATTAAAAAAGTCAGGTAAATAAATTGTTGGAGAGAGTTTGTCATGTAATCAATTCTTTTAGTCACTTCAGTATTTTTCGTCAACAGAAATCGAGACATAATTAATATTTGATCATTTTTGTTAAATTTTAAAATAATTTAAAAACTTTTTGTCGATAATGATTTTAGGTATTATTTTATTAGTATATAAATCTTTTGAGTACCAATTTGATAAATATAATTTTGGTGGTTATAATTTGTGAAATTAATTATTTTGTTTTCTTTTAATATTTTGGAACATGAAGTCTTGTTGATATGTGCTTAATTGGTAATATAGAATAGCATAAATTATCAATTTATATTAGAAGAAGACCACGAAATATAAATTAATTATATTATATAATATATTTTAGTAATTGTTATGTTATTTAGAAATTGATTAGATAATATATAAATTAATATTAAATTTAAACTATTTTATATTAAAAGTATTTTACTAAATATTTATTTAATAATTTATATATAATTTCATACAATTCTTCAATTAAAATTTAATATAAATTGAAATATAGTTTATTAATTTAAGAATTTAAATTTATTTATTTAAAAAGTATATATCTTTTCATATTAGAATTGTATAAAATTATATTTTTATTTGTTGTTTTTATTTTTATATTTATTTTAGTTGTTATACTTTATCTTCTTATACGTTGTTCTTTATTTTGTAAATAATTAAAGGAAATAGTTAGACAAAAATAAATGAGAATAAAAAATACTAAAAATGCAATATAAAATTATGAATCAATTTTATAATCATGATATATTTGAATGTATTTAGGAGATATGTCAAATTTAAACTTACTTGAATTAGAAAAAAATAAATGAGAATAAAGAATTCAAAAAATGTAATATAAAATTATGAATTAATTTTATAATCATGATATATTTTTTTGGTGACTTAAAAAAAATAAACAAAAACTAAGAACGAGAAAAAAAAACAAGAAACTGCTTAAGAAAGGCAGTCCCGCTGAATACTACTCTCAAATTCTTTCCAAGGCAACGGAAGCTCCACTTGGGGAGAAAGGGTCCTCATTGCGGTCTTTGCCATGATGTCTGCTACTATATTTGCATCTCTTAAGATCAACCGAAGATCAGCACGCCATTTCCAAGACATGATATCTCGAATTTTTAACACCAAAGGATTAATAAACCCATAGCAATCTTGTAAATTATTGACAATAGTAAAAGCCTCCACACAATCTGTCTCACATATAATGTCTCTTTGTCCCGAGTCTCATGCTAAAAGAAAGCCTCTCCAAATAGCAAACAACTCTCCTTGCAAAATGCTACGACTCTCAATTGTTCCCAGACAGCCTCGTTGCCACCTTCCCTTCCAATCTCTGCTAACACAAGCAAAACCAACTCGAGCACCACTGCCAGGATAGCTAGCATCACAATTAATCTTAAAGGTACCCACTGAGGGGGGAATCCAAGAGCCACTAATGGTTGAGGGGATAGACAGTTGTTGCAACTCAAAAATATTTCGGAGCTCCTTTTCCAAGGACAAAGCCATACCAATCACCTTGTCTGTGGTCCAATGGTCGTGAGGATGAAAGATCTCATCATTCCTCGAACGCCAAATCCACTAGAGACCAGAAAAGAATCTAAAAGGGCGCTGTTTGCTATTATGTAAGAACCAACTCATCAAATCCACTGGTTGATTGGAGATCCCTAAAGCTTGCCAAACAAGTTGGGCTTTTGGACAATCCCAAATACAATGTAATACCGATTCCTGACCTGATAAACATCGTGGACAGCTATCCGTGTGCGAAATGCCCTTCCTAAAACGAAATGCAGCAGTAGGAAGAGCCTCCCGAAGACATAGCCAGGCCAAAAATTTGTGCTTTTCCGAAACATGTTGACGCCAAAGCCAAAGCCAATTACCCCTATCCTCCCAACTAAACATCTTCTTACTGAGCCACAAATAACCACTATGAGCATCATAAACCTTTGAAACCGCACCAGTCCAACACCAACCGACCTCTGAACCAGCTTGAACATCTGGTTGTAAGAGTTAATGTTGCTCTGCAGAGACTGATTCAGAGGAGAATAGATATTCTCAAGGTTCCACTGTCCAGATGACCAAAGGTCCAAGATCCTGAGATCCGAATCAGAAATGTGAACATAATCCATCTCCTGACACAGTCGCCCCTCTCTTCTCCATTTAGAAAACCAAAAGTTCTGTTCCAAATCCCTAATGCACCAAATAAAACCTTCCTTCAGGATATCCCAAGCTCAACATATACTCATGATATATTTGAATGTATTTAATAAAGAGATATGCGAAATTTAAACTTACTTAAAAGAGTTTTTGCCGATTGGTATGAGAGATTAAAAAAATAAAAAGTAATAAAAGTCTTATGTAATATGTATAAATAAACCAAATAGTGTAATAATAAGATAGAGACTTAACATATATAAGTTGTAGAATTTTAATATTTATAATTGAAACTTTTTATATTATTATTATACTTTTAATATATATTTATTGTATTTAATTAGTACTTTATATTTTAATTGAATAATAATAGATAAAAAAAATTTAATTCTTTAAAAATATTTTATTAAAGGATGATTGATTGATTTTTATTTTTTATCAAGTCATTAAAATTGCTAACGTAGTATCATTAATAAAGAAAAAATAACTTAAATTTGTTGTAAAAAAATTTGATATCAACTTTTATATGATATAAATTTATATTAGTTCTTTTATGTTAAAAGAAAGGGTTTGAAGGAGAACTTGATATTATATGTGTGTTCATATATCATTTTTGGATTTGGATCCTCTAAATTTTGAATTTCATTTTAGAGGGTAAAGTGTGATCTAACACCATTTATTTTATAGGTAGGGCCAAGAGAAAATATGAGAGAAAATATTTAATGGTGAGAGATCTCAATTTATCCTCTGAGATAAAAATATAAAATTTAGAAGATTCAAATTCATTATGTAATGTTAGTATTAGCTAAGTTAAATTTGAATCTAAAAATAAACTTATAGTAAGTAATTTTTTTTATTCAGAATATGGCTAAAATTAAAAAAAATTAAAAGATAACCGTTCTTGAAAATGAGATGTCAATACAATCAGCATGAAAATGAAAAAAAAATACAAGAAGATAAATTAATGAACACATGACTGTCAAAAGGTGAACTATGACCATAATTAACCATTCTATCCGCACAAAAATTTACTTTCCGAAACTGATGTTGTATTCTCCCGATGATTAGTCTACTGCATTTCTCCCTAATTGTCAAAATAAGGGGTTGAGTCAACTTCCATAACCACATGACTATACCCAAGGTTTATAGCAAGGTCTACATCCATTAAAATTTTCCAGAGCTATGTCGATGCAACTGAGGTAAAAGTTAAGTTTGTACTAAAACTAGTTAGAAATTTTTTATCTATGTCTCTAATAATTTTTCTGCAAGTTATTTTTTCATTATGTAAAATCAAACCGTTCTGTGTTTAGATTAACAAAACAAAAAAATCTAGAAAATGCCATTTAATCTGCCTCTTAATATAATATTAGTGTTTTAAGTTGCTTCTTTTCAGTATGATTCTGTACTTAATACTGATATATTGAGATATGGTAGTACCATAACATGACTACAATTTTAACCCGAGAATGTCTAGATGTTTGTCTTGATGGCTGGGTAGATTATGCTCCACAAAGAATTGCTCAATTGTATGAACCTTAATCATCTCCTCATTCTTGTTTTTTACTATTAAAAATGTCTTATTCATTATTTATGCTTATTCGTTGCAAACAGCTTGCTATGAAGCAAGTCTAATTTCAGTTTTTTTCTTAAAGGGGGGCAAAAAGTGCTACAATAAGACACTCTACGAAGAGAACCTCAATATATTATTACCAACAAAACCACCTTTTCATTCGCGACAACTTTGTACTTGTGCTGTTGTTGAAAATTCTAGAGATCTTCTGTAGACAGAGTTTGGTGAAGAAATTGATAGCAACCATGATGTTGTTTTCCGTGACAATAATGAGACCCTTATTAATGAGGTATATTTCTATCAACTCATCAATTATAATTCTGACGTTATGTGATAGGATAGAGCTTCTAGTGCTTTTTTTATAGTATTGTCTCTTACCAAAAGTTTAGCTGTTGCATTGTCTTGATATCTAGATCCTTTATCTTTGGATAAATGAGACTGATCACCAACTATGGCAAGCTCAATAATTATTCTTCTATTACAGTACAAGATGCAATAGTGATTAAGAGCATCAAATTCATTTGTTTTATTATTTTAATTAGGGCTCTGAACTGCACAGGGGGAAAATGATTTTCACAAATGCTTTTCATCCGAGTGAGAGGCACATAAAGAAGTGAGAGCATGCATGCTTTTTTTAACAAGTTTATTACACGCAATAGCTCCTTGATTCAATTTGTGAAACAATATGATAGTTGCCTATGAAGCAGAGAGCAAAGAGAGAGAGAATTTGATGCTGCAGATTTTTATACTATCATGCAGTGTGCAATAAAATCATCAATAGAAGCTCAATTTTAGCATGTGTATACTCATGAGAAGTTCAGAGAAGTTCAAGCACAATTTAGAGAAAATGTGAATTGCATCACAAAATTAACACAGTCTGCTCTAGGTTTTACGACATATAAAGTTATATAAAAGGTTTCTAACTCAACATTCAACAAGTTTGTTATTACATACGATGCAATATCATGCGAAATAAAATTCAATGCTTATTGTTTGAGTTAAGGGTATATTGTGCCATCATTCTTTGAATGTCTTAAGCTTTGAGCGAGTAGATAAATTGACGTCGAAATATATATTGCAACACTGGAGTAAGAAAGTAAAAAGGAGGCGCACACATATCAAGAGCATCTAAGACGAGCCTTTATTGGAGTCAAGAAGAAAGAGATTTGATGATTTGGTATTTTGCTAGCATAATATTTGTGAATTTGCGTCAGAATCTGAGGAGTTGACTGGAATACTGCACTGTGCTTTTGATAATGTCATGGCTGAGATGCAAGAATATCAAGCGAAAAGTAAAGGTAAATGTTTGTTATCTCATGAAGATGCTATATTGAATGATGTTAACGACCTTCAAAGTCCCCCACGTGTTAGAGCAAGAGGACGTTCCAAGAATAGATTGGGATCGAATATGGAAAAAAAAGATCGCAAATGCATTAAAGAAAAAAAAAGACAGCTTTAAGTGATGTAACATTGATTTGCTTTTGATTAGGCAAATATGTGTTTGTGCATGTTAGTACATGTGCTAATATATGATTTACTTTTTTCGCGGTCGAACTTTTTAGATGGTGGACCAATGATTCAGTCAAGCTCCAGCCTTTATCATGCACAGGATATAAATTATCCTGGAGAGGATATGGCGCACTATGATAGAAGTTTCAGTGTTTAGTAAAATAAATTTCGGTTCATTTATGTTTTACTCATATAATATTTTTTCCTTTGATAAAAATGAGGGTAAATTTCTAATTTGTGTTATGTTTTATTGAATAGTCACTTTTTTGTTTTTCAAATTAGTTTCTGCAATTGTGTTGTGGTAAACAGTTTAGGTATTTATTAGAATAATTTTGGTTCATTTGTGTCTAAATTTCGGTTCATTTATATTTTTGCCGCTGTTAAGGTTTGATAAATACATTCAATCTATTCAGTGTGAATCTAGATTCATTCAAATTAATGTGATTTCAATACAGTCAGACATTTCTAACAAATAAATCAAAAGAAATTTAAGAAAAGATTTTCAAATATATATATATATATATATATATATATATATATATATATATATATATATATATATATATATATATATATATATTAACATTTACAAAAAGTCAAAGAAATGTTTGCCTCTTTACAATTCCTTTCAAAATAGTGTTTAAGAATGTCAATAGAAATCTATTACAATTTAGAAGATTGAACATATTTACTTTCTATATCTCTAGATGATAATCTATAAAAAGGACTTGAGAGGGTAGCAGATGGCTTTGAGATTCTTATGACTTCAGATCCCTCAATGACTTTGTCTCTCAATTTATTTATCTTGTCCAAGAGAATAGTTGGACCATATTCATGCCTGAAAGCATCAACTTGTTGCTACAATTGAAAGAAATTTATTAATATGTATTAATTTAGAAGTAGAAGATCAACTATGTTTAATGATACTTACCTATTTTCAATTTTTACATGTATATTTTTCTTTTTGATCTTTTTGGGATCTATTATTTCTAGTCATTTCATGATGTATACTCCGCAATTCCAACTAATAAAGAAATAAGCAAGTAAAATATGATTAATAGGATAGACACAGAAAAGCACAATAAAACCTATTAAATAACACTACTATAGCAAAGAATAATAAGAAGATTGATATGGTGTTTGTTGACTACTGATCGAAATATATAGTACTTCAACGCCTTTTCCGTTGTCTTCCAAAAGTTTTGCCCCAACATAGACCCTCATTTGGAATACTATCGAGTTTTGAAAAGGATAGAAATCCAAATATAAAAAGCACAACAAAACCAGAAAAAAAAAAAACAAAAAACAAAAAATGCACTTCAATTCAGTAATAATTATTGTACCGAAACAAGCACACAAACAATGCTCAATCAGATACAAAAAATGATTGATATGATTTAATTAGAGCAAAAGCACTAGAAACAAGAGATTTCATAAGAAAAACAAAAATATGTATTATGTAAATTACAACAAATTTATTCAAAACTCTTCTTTCAACAAACACGTCTTCTTTTTTTAGGTACATGAAAGACATTCTTCTGAACATCAACAATCTATAACCACCAATGGGTTCCATGGCAAATTGGTGCAAACAACTGAAGTTTGGACAATGATAGAATATTTCAGTCTAAATGATACCAAATGACAGAATTATTTAAAAATTTTAGAAATCACAACTTACAAATAAATGGAATGCTAGTTTTTTTTTTGTCCAGGAAAGGTAGGTAGTCCTTAAATTCATTGATTTGGAAGGCCTTCTTAGTATTTGGATTAATGTACTTATACTTATGTTTCGACAACATAGAATTCTGCAAAATGAACTGAAATAAGTTTCTTGTATCATACTATATATAATCAAAATGAACCAAAATTAATGATAAACTTTAATGATAGCTTACCCCAATATCTGTTGGGACGCAGTATATTTATTTATCAAATCTTTGATATTTTTTGTTGTTGAGAAACATACACAGTGTAGAGACCACCTATAAGACCAAAATTTATTAGATATATGGGAATATAACTTTTTAGGAAAATCATTAATGTTGGTGTAATAGCAGAAGAATTTACCATATTTTTTATGTGTTCTGCGAGTTTTAGAGAAAAGAAGTGGCATCTACTCTCTTCTAAATGAGCTTTATGGTCCAAGAGGAATATGGTATCGAACTCATTGCTTGACCCATCTTTGTTAGTCTTGATATGCATCATCCACTGATAACATTTTTTCTCAACTGTTATGTTATTTTCTTTTCTTTTATCGGAGTCTTGTACTTTTCAAAGGTGCTTAAACTCGGCTCCGAACTTTTTTCTTTCGCATATTGCAATGCTGCTGCCACCCCAGCATCTATCACCACCTCTATCAAACTTTTAATTTTTGTTATTGTTAGGACAGAGCTTGGTAGACTTATGCCAAAGTTGAATGAAGGTACACCAAAGTCATCTTCCAAATGCTAAGGATGGGGAGGACTGCAAAATGACAGAGAAAAATTTTCAAAAATAATAAAAAAATATTATGATATAACATCAAAACTAATAAAAAGAATTTTCAATAGAACTTACTTATTATCAAGAGCTTCTTGCTCTAATTTTCTTGTCGAAGTTTTTGTGGGGACTTGCCGTTAAGGTTGTGGAGGGCTGCTGAATTACATAATAAAGTATTTCAAAATGAACCGAAATTATTATGATATGGAAATAGAAATAATAAAAAGGATTTTAAGTAAAATTTACTCATTAACATAAGCTTTTTGCTCTGATTCCCTTGCCAATGTTTCTGCAGGGAGTTGCTGTTAAGGGGATAGTTAGATTACATAATAAAGTGTTTCGAAATGAACCGAAATTATTATGATATAGCATCAAAACTAATAAAAAGGATTTTAAGTAGAACTTACTCATTAATAGAAGCTTCTTCTGTTTGAGTTATGAAGGGATAGAGGTAAAATATTTTTTCTTGTTTTAGCTCTTCCTCAAGAGAATTTGGAAGAGCAATTGCAATAGGAACTCTAATGAAGGTAAACAAGAAAGGAGTTAACATCCAATAAAGTAAATTGAAAATTTACACTAAATGAAATCTGCACATTAATTAAAATATAAAAATAAATTGAAAAACTCACCTATCTAGAAGTTGAGATTGAATTTGTTTTCGAACTACAAGAATTTGTTCTTCGCGATCAGCTGTTAGGCAACTCATAGTAAATAAAATTTCGTGTCAATAATTAAAAAAATTATTATTACCTAAATTTAATAGAACAATATAAGTATATAAACTTACAAAGTTGCAGGTTGTAAACTATGTTTTTTCTTTCATGTCATTTTTTTTGTAAAAAATCTAATAGGAAATTAAGTGGTATTTTTTCTAAAAAAAAAAGATACGAAATTGAAATTATCAACCAATATATTCCAATTAAAAGCAAAAGAAGTAAATAAATGTTAAGAAAATTACATGGTGTTGTTTGGTGCATTTACAAACCCTTCCAAGCTTGTTTGTTTCGAAATACAGGTTTATTTTCACTGCCCAAATTTACAGCTGGCAGTCTAAGCAAAAAAATTATTATTTAGTAAAACCAAAGAAAGTACATCAGGTTTTAGAAAAATTTAGCAGAAAAAGAAAAAGAACTTTATATAAGAAACTGAATCTTACGTCTGTGATGAGTCATGGCGCGTGTCTGTCGAGTCGCGATAATTTCTTTGTATTTTAGTCTGAGCAATTTTTGTTTTTGCAGGACTGTCATTTTTTTTTCTTCATTCTTTTTTCTATTTCTTTTCTTTTTTTTAGTTATCTCCTCTATTTCTTTTCTTTTGACAATTCATACAAAAAATTTTGATTTAAAACCAGGATGAACCTTAATTCAAAAAAAATGAACTAAAATTTTTAATTGATTGCAACAAACATTCCATGTTCAAAAACAAGCAGAGAAACAAGAATTAATTTTTTATTAGAGTAGATCATCAGTATTTATTAAAATAAAAATAGAATATATATTATAATAATAAAATAATAATTTCTGAATCTTAGTCATATTCGGATTCAGTTTCGATTTTTGAAGATGAATCCAGTTGAACAACTTTCCTTTTTTTGCTTTTTTTTTGCCATTCTTTGTGGTTGTTTTCGTTTTGTTGGTGGTGTTTTTTGTATTTCTTCTTCTTCTCTGTAATACATACAAATTTTTTTTGTTAAAATAACAATATATAACTTTAAATAAATAGATAGTTTTTAATAAGTCATGGTGAGAAGTATACTTATATTCGGAATCAGTTTCTTCTTTCGAAGACAAATGCAAGATGACAAGTTTTTTTTCTTTCTTCTTTTTTTCCTTTCATTTTTCCCTTCTTTCCTTCTTTCTCTTCCCCTCTCAGTTCTGCTCTTTTTACGATGCCCTAAAATAGAAACTTATTTAGTTAGCAGAATAATCTAGAAACAACTAAACTGAAATTTTAAGGGGAATATTTTCTTTTAGTTAATTACCATTTCATTCTTTGCCTTAAAGGCAATCCTGTCAACCAACCTCTTCTGTGTCCAATACGCTACCCATTGTGGTCCGGGAGTATCATCTGCTGCTGCGTCAGCGAACATCGATTCATAAAAATAGATAATCATCAATACAAAGACGCAACCTTCAACTGAAAATTTTTCTCTTGCTTTCTGGGCTTTGATCCCCTTTATCAGGAAGCTGAGCACATGAAACGTCCTATTTCATTCTTGGACTATGTCCACATGAAGGACAGCTGGCATATGAATTGGGGAGATTTTGCTTATTATTATCGGCAATAAAAAGTAATTTTAGATAAAGAGGATGAATATCCTCTTGAATTTCAACAGGTTTTCCTCTCCTTCAACAGTCATCTCCAGCATAGATTTTGTCAAAGACACAAAAGTAAAACCTTTGAAGCTATCAACAATTTTCTTTTGCTCCTTATTCAGTTTTTTATACACAACTTTTTTAGAAAAATTAGCCCCCTACAATTGCACTAGCACCGAAATAGTTTAATATAAAGAAATTAATATAAAAATAACAACAAAACTTTATTAATAGAATATAGTAGAAAAGCTTTTTTTACTGCTTGAATTTAGACCCAGTGCATCTCTTATCTTGGCAGGGGTTATGTAGATTTTTTCATAGCGTGTCTCTAAGGATCCTTTATAGAGTTCGAAGGAAAGTATCAATTCCGTGCGAGACATTCAATGATGGGATATGTCTCAGTACACCAAACTCCATTTCCTCGACGATAGCTTTCTGTCGATCACTCATGTAAGCGAATACGTCAGCTATCGTTCTCATTGAGCATCTTAAATCGTGAGTTTTCTATAAGGATTTGAAAAATTATGTCAGATGATATATTTATATTACAAAAATAAAGTTGATTTAATGTGTATATGTTTACATCATAAAGTGTCTTTTCCTTTTTTTGAGATGGTCTTCTTTGTCATTTTAGCTGTAGAGAATAAAAAATTTGGTCAATACTTAGCAGCTAGGGGTGGCAAGCGGGGAAGCAGCACCGCCCCGCTAGAAGCCCGCCCTTTTGGCGGGCTGGCCCGCCCGCCCCGCCTAGTGAGGTGGTCCTAAAATCCCAGCCTGCCCTGCCTAATGGCGGGCTGGCGGGCCGGCGGGCTAAGCCCGCCAAATATCTTTTTTTTTACTTTTAACTATTAAATAATATATATAAAGGTATAAAAAAATCTCTTCTATTTTTTACTTTTAACTATTATAATTTCTAAAAGTATAAACAAATTATAATTTTTATATTCACAAACATTAAAATCTTTGTAATTATAAATATCTAATAAACATAATTATAAACCAAGTTTTCATCTAAAACATAATTATAAATATTGTTCCCAAAGCAAAATAAACATAACATAACTATAAATATTGTCTCTAAAACAAAATAGACATAATCCAAAACACTCAATTTTCATCTTCATTCTCTTGAAAATTAGGTTGGGGGAAGTTGGGTTTTGGCAAAAAAATTGTAAAAATATCCCTTGCCAAAAAAATACTAAGCCCGGCAGGGAAGCCCGCCCCGTCCCGCCAAAGCCCGCGGTTTAAGTGGTGCGAATTAGGCGGGCTTTTGCTATTTGGCGGTCCCAATTTTCCAGCTCAACCTGCCTTTTTTGGCGGGTTACGCGGGCCGCCCCGGCGGGTTTAGACCCGTTTGTCACCCCTATTAGCAGCAGCATCAAATGAACCTCAATTAATTCACAAATGAATCAAAATTAAGTCAAATTTAAACAAACAATCAAAAAGACTCGATCATCAATACAAATACATCGAATTCATTTCTGGATTCAAATAACCTCAAATAATCTAAGAAACGAACTTAAATTATTTAATGGTAACACCAGAAAAAATTAGAACCAATAAAAATATTAACAAAATGTTACGATAAAAAAAATTATATCCTAACCTTCACTAAAAAAGAAGAAAAAAGTAGTTACAAGTACTAAACATATCACTTGACAAGAATTATGCATTGTACACAAATCATGCTTCTCTACCATTATGTGAAACATAACAAGGCTATGGTGAAAGATAAAGTTTACTATGCCATCACAAAAAGTATAGTACTTAATTGACTATGAATATTAAAATAATCCCAAAGTTTCACTAAAATATACTTACATAATTAGCAACTATTAGTAAATCCGATTGAAGATATCCAAGCAGCACTTTTTGATATGAAAATGCTCAAATTATTAGAGTAAAGAACTACTTCATATAGCTAACAACACAGTTTTCATGAACGAAGAACCTTACAAAAAAAAATGAAAACCCTAGCAAAAGACATGACACATGATATCATTTTTCTTGAAATAAACCGAATTTTTTTATCAAAACCAATAAAAATATTAGCAAAATATTACGATATAAAAAAAAATTGTCCTAACATTCATTAAAAAAGAGAACAAAAATAATTATCAAATACTAAATATATCCCTTGACAAAATACTATTAGAATAATAACTAATGAGTGATAAAAAAATCACAACCAACATATATACTGTAAGAAAAATTGTATTTTATTATAAATTATTCAAGTGTTTACAACTGACAAATATCAAAGTTATAACTAACTAAATAAGCACACATGAACAAATTTAGTAAATTCAAGCAAAATAAAACCAAATAAATCTCAATTAAACTAAGAAATTAACTAAAATTACTTAATAAACCAAAATTACTTAATAAAACGAAATCAAATGAACCTCAATTAAAATGCAGCAAAACTACTACAGTTTCATTCGATGCCATAGTTACAGAGAAAAACAAGAAAAAATTGAATAAGAGAAACTTGATCTACTAAATGAACGAACTCGATCCACTAAACTCTAAACCAAACCAAGTAGTTTTGTCAGTATCTTGAGGAATCTTTATTATTCTTTTTCTGTGTTTTTTGTTGATGATCTCAAACGCAACACCGAATTTTTCTGTAGTTTTCGTAGAGAATTCAAAAAATTTTTGATAGAGATTTCAAATTCTTTTGTTGCAATTTTGAGTAGGAAATATGAATACTTTTTCATATTAGAGCGCGAAGCGAGATATAACCTTTTTTGAGGATTTCGAGCACGTGTTATATGCTCTTTTAATAAAAGTGATTTTTTGTTGGTGTTGGACTACTTGATTGGATTTGGATGGCAATAAGGCTTGAATATGTAGCAAATATGAATGATTTTTCAAACACTTATTGTCTCTCCTTAAATTGTGTAGAAATATGTCTTTAAGAGGAATTTTCGTCTAGTTGTAAATATAGTTCTAAAAATTGAATCGATAGACTGGTTCAATCATTAACCAAAAATTGATTTTTTATTGGTTGGACGGAAGTAAAAAAAAAAAAAACTATTTGATAAAAAAATCGGTGAAAAAACCAGTCAAAACGACAATTAACTGGTAAATCGGTTGAACCGGACGGATTTTTTAAGGATTTCCAGTTTTAATTTTTTTTAAAAAAAAACCCAGAAAACCCCGCCCTCCTTTTTCTCTCTCACAAACGATGATACAAACCCTATCACAGGCTCAGAGTTGCAGCCACCTTCAAACCTCAGAACGCCACCACTATCGCCGCCGGCGGTGACAGCCAGAAGTTGCCGTCGTCGCCTCTCGAAGGTCTGCTCGGCTCTCTTCTCTTGGATACGCTTCTCCTCGACGTCGCTAGAAGGTCGATACGGAGCTGTTGGCGTCGCCGTCTCTGTCCTCGTCGTCAAGCCAGTCTCCGTCGTCGTCGTCGTCGGCCCTGAACTCGTCTTCTCTGTCCTCTTCGTGAAGCCTCTGTCTTCGAGCCCTCTCTCTCTTCCTCTCTCTGTGTCCGAGCTCACTTCCTTTCCTTCCTCGCCGTCGCTTCCCTTCCTCTCTCGCCGCTGGTATTTATGTTTGCTTATTTTGTTAATTTTACTGATTCTGAGTTGCTGAAATCTGATTCTGAGTTTTTTTTGTTAATTTTTGCTTATTTTGTTAAATTTTGATGGATGATGGATGATGGCTGGTGGTGTTTTGTTAAATTTCCTGAAATAATTTTGTTATTCTGAGTTGATGATTTTCTGAATTAATTTTGTGTTCTGAGTTGGGATTGTTGCTGATGTGATTCTGAATTTAGTTTGGATTCTTTGCTTAGATTTTTTGGTTTTGGATTCTCTGGCTTTGGATGCTGAGAAGATTTTGGATTCTGAGTTTTTGTTGAATACTTGATTAGTATTGAGGATACAAATGTAATCGAACAAGATTCGGTTCAAGAAAGAATGATAGAAGAGTAGTTAGACACTTGGTTAGTTAGTTATTCGGTTTTTAGTTCAAAATAATATGATCCGTGTGTATTGATCCTCAATAATTCTGTTCTCAATTCTAATTTCAATTGCAAAATCTCTAGTTGTTTTATTTTAATAAATAAACACTTTCTAAAAAGATTTCCTAATAAAAAGGGTGGCATTGTACTAAAAAGGGAAGGAATAAGGCAAGCAGTATGCTAATTTCTCAACCTTACTTTAAAAGAGTCCTTCCCCTGCGCTGTGTTCTTGGACAAAAAAAAAATGGAGGTGAAATCAAAATAATATAATTCTAAAAAGTAAGAGCAGCAAACCAAGTAACGTAAAAAGAGATATGTCTTTGAAATCATTTCTTTGTTTCTTATATAACAAGAATTCCTCTCTTCTTTCTTGTGCTCATCACCATTCTCTTCTGATTCTCTTGGAGTGCTTATCTTGATTGTCAAGCAATTGAGCTTGATTACAGTTTAGAAGTTAATTAAAAAAATTATTGTGAATTTTTAATGATAAAATATGAACAAGTTACCATGTGAAATGGTAAAATTTTGAATTTTATTAGTTTAGAAAACATTGAATTTGAATATTTGAAATTGTATATTGAATTTTTAATGATTTTATTGTATATTTAATTAAACCGGTTCAACCATAGTTTGACACCGGTTGGACCATTGAACCTCTCACTTGACCGGTTCAATGCTGGGTCAGTTCAAGCATCCTTGTTCTAAATGGATCTGGTGAGTTATTATTTATGAGTTATTTTAACAAAAATATCAAACGTTTATTGAAATTAGTATTTGAAATGTCAGGTGATATTAGTTAAATGGGGATCTGTTCGCAACTTCGCAATCCTAGATTTACAAATGGCTACTTTGTCATTTGTGTGCTATGTTGCATATCCTCATCTTTTGTTGTCTAATCCTTTATTATTCTACACAGAGATTAATTTATTAGCAAGCAAAAGGTAGTTAGTAAATAAGTTAAAAAATAACAAAAATTATATTGTGATAAACCTGTTATATTAGATTCTTTTAATTGTGTTCAAGAATTAATTTATTAATATAATACACCATTATACCTAAGCAGTTGGTCTAACTGTCTGACTTAGACGTTTTTGTGGATCAACTGGGAGACAGTTTCTCAATAACTAGGAGCCAGAAATCTGGAACTTACAGTGCACTTATTGATATTTTAATCCCCTTTTTCTCCTTGCATGTGTGAGTTCTTGAGTTGTATAAGATCAGAAGATTAAAGTTGTTGCTCTTCTGCAGATGGCGAGATATTGATAATACAAAGTAACGCACAGAGGAATCAATGCAGTTATAAAGGTGAAAATCTGTTCTTCACTTAATGCTTTTGGTCTATAAGCTTGCTACAGACAGCAGAAATTCAGTTATTGGAACAATTTTATCAACAATAGGGGTATGTTGAGGAATTTGCTAAAAGGGAATGTTTGGGGGGGTACATTTGAAATTATTTATGGGTGGGCATTGAATGAATCCTGACCCTTAGTAGTTTGAGTTGTTTCTTTTCTTCCCGTAATGACATGAAAGCATGTACCAAGAAAATCTCATGCCGAAGCTTTGCCAAATTGACACATCCAAAACTGCACCTTCATGTCCGAACCCCCATAGACGCTTCCATCATCAAGACAGGCTTCATGCCCCAAACATGCCGTTTCAATTTCCTGATCAGGGCCTGTGTTCAACGGGGCGAATTGCGCCGTGCTCGGAAGCTGTTCGACGGAATGCCTCACAGAAACACCTTCTCTGCTAACATGATGATCATGGGTTACATACAATCTGGCGATCTTGCCACTGCAACTAACTTGTTTGATGGCATGGATGATCGCAATGCTGTTTCCTGGACAATGCTGATTGACGGCTATGCTCAAAACAATAGGTTTCGTGAAGCCTTTGGTCTTTTTGTTGAGATGTGTAGGCATGGAGTTGAACCAGATTATGTTACATTTTCCACTCTCTTATCTGGGTTCACTGAGTTCAATTCTGTCAATGAAGTAACCCAGGTTCATGCCTATGTCGTTAAGTTGGGGCATAATTCGGCCATGGTAGTTTCCAACTCATTGCTTGATTCTTACTGTAAAACCCGCAGCCTTGGGTTAGCTTGTCAGCTGTTTGAGCACATGCCTATGAAGGATTCTGTCACTTACAATGCATTAATGGCAGGGTATTCGAAAGAGAGGTTGAATCAGGAGGCCTTAAACCTGTTCTTCAGGATGCAGGATTTGGAGTTTAAGCCTACAGAATTTACTTTTGCTACAGTTTTGTGTTGCGGGATACAGTTGGATGATATAGAATTTGGGCAACAGGTTCACAGTCTTCTGCTGAAGACTAATTTTGTGTGGAATGTGTTCGTGGCAAATGCTTTGCTTGATTTCTACTCGAAGCATGACCGGGTTGCTGAAGCACAGAAACTTTTTAATGAGATGCCAGAGTTGGATGGCATCTCTTACAATGTACTTATCACATGTTATGTGTGGAACGGAAGATTCAAAGAATCTATTGAACTATTCAGGGAGTTACACCTCACTAGATTTAACAGAAGGCAATTCCCATATGCTACGTTGCTGAGCATGGCTGCAAATGCATCGAACCTGGAAATGGGTAGGCAAATTCATTCCCAGGCTATTGTAACAGCAGCCATTTCAGACGATATGATTGGGAATTCTTTGGTTGACATGTATGCTAAATGTGACAGATTTGGGGAAGCAAATAGGATTTTTGCAAATTTGGCTCTTCAAAGTTCAGTTCCATGGACAGCTCTGATCTCGGGTAATGTTCAGAAGGGACACCCTGAAGAAGGTATAAAGCTATTCATTGAGATGCAAAGAGCTGAAAAGACTGCAGATGCAGCTACCTATGCCAGCATCCTAAAAGCCTGTGCAAATTTAGCCTCACAGGCTCTGGGAAAGCAGTTACACTCGCACATAATTAGATCAGGATGCCTTTCAAATGTATTTTCTGGGAGTGCACTGCTTGACATGTATGCGAAATGTGGATCCATCGAAAATGCACTTCAAATGTTTCAAGAGATGCCAGTTAGGAATTCAGTCTCCTGGAATGCACTGATTTCAGCTTATGCACAAAATGGAGATGGTGAAAATACTCTTAGGTCATTTGAACAAATGGTTCATTCAGGTCTGAAACCAAATGCTGTTAGTTTCCTTAGTGTGCTTTGTGCATGCAGCCATTGTGGTCTAGTTGAAGAAGGATTGCAATACTTCAACTCCATGACTCAAATATATGAAGTTACTCCTAAACGAGAGCATTATACTTCAATGGTCGATATGCTTTGTCGGAGTGGGAGATTCGAGGAGGCAGTGAAAATGATGGCTCAGATGCCTTTTGAACCTGATGAAATAATGTGGTCATCGGTTCTAAACTCCTGCAGAATCCATAAAAATCAAGAGTTGGCAAAGAAAGCAGCAGACCAATTATTTAGCATGAAGGAGCTCAGAGATGCTGCTCCATATGTTAGCATGGCCAATATATATGCAGAAGTTGGTGAATGGGAAAATGTAGGGAAGGTGAAGACGGCCATGAGAAGCCGAGGAATTAGAAAAGTGCCGGCTTACAGTTGGGTCGAGATCAAACACAAAACTCATATTTTTTCAGCAAATAACAAGTCTCACCCACAAATGAAAGAGATCACAAGGAAGCTTGATGATCTGGAGGAGCAAATGGAGAAAGAAGGGTACAAGCCTGACTTAAGCTGTGCCCTTCACAATGAGGATAACGAACTGAAGGCAGAATCCCTTAAATATCACAGTGAACGCATTGCCATTGCATATGCACTGATCAGCACCTCAGAAGGGTCACCGATTGTAGTAATGAAGAATATAAGAGCTTGTACAAATTGCCATGCTGCAATCAAGGCAATATCCAAGATAGTTGGTAGGGAAATCACAGTGAGAGATTCAAGTAGGTTCCATCATTTCAGAGATGGAATCTGCTCCTGTAGGGACTACTGGTAGTGGTAGGTTGCAATTCAAAATCATGTTGCTTGTTTACTTCTTATTCTTAAATAAAACTTCGTAAAAGTTGGTCATCCTGAAGTTTTCAGGAACACATGATGAACATGCCTGTATTTTTTTTATCCGGGCTTCTGAGTTCTCAGATTGAGCTTTCTTTTCACTTAAGAATATTGAAAGTCTATTGTTGAGAGATTTAGGCTCTTGCTGATATATTACCAAAAGAAACACTTCTGTGGAAGCTGAAGCTGCTTAGATCAGCTTCTGCATATGCCAACTCATGCCTTCATGCTGTAAAAGCTCAGGCTTTGATACTATCCAGGTTCATACTCTTTGACACTGTCAATCTCATATCAGTCGTAATTTAGGATCATACGTACTTTGTTAACTTATAACTTCGTGTTTACTTAGCAGAAATGCTTTTCTTTTTCAATAAAATTATAAAAAAAGTAAAAACTTTGTTGACAGATTTTTACTTTGAAAACATTATCTTGATGAAAACACTTGAGATTAACTAAGTTTACTGAAATGCTTGACTTCTGTTCATTCTTCAATATTGGTGCACCTTTATGTTTTCTGGAATGTGGAAACTGAAACTGAGGTTCATCATTTGTCCTTAGTGAAAAAGACGAATTACTACCTAGCAAAGAGGAAGGCGAAAGGCTATGTAAGTTATTATCTAACTCTGAGCTATGTAAATTTGCAGACAGTGGACATTTCCTATTCCTGGTATGATTCCCTCCATTGCTGTTTTTCTTCATCTAACGTTCTGGTACTTGTGGAGTAAATATATCTAATATGTTATGGAAAGTCTTAATGGATCCTAATATGGTGCCTCTGTTTTCCGCTAGCAGGAAGGCAACATTGACCGGGTAACAGTCATCAAGGGAACTTCTTTCTAACGCTGTGTAAAGAAGCATGATTATGTATCAGATTATATACCGCCAATGCCTACAGAATTCAAAGAAGTACTGAACTCTTACAGGTAAATATTATGATAAAGTTGATCATATAAGGCATCAACACAGGTAACAAGTCTGCAGTGTTTAAACAAGCTTGTCATGTCAAGTTGATGTCTTGGTGAGTATATATTCATGCTATATGAGATAAAGTTTAAAATCTATCAGAAATATATATGGTACTCCAAAGTAGGAAACTTGATTGAACTTGCTAATATCTTAGTTGGTCAAATCATGTATCTATGCTATATCTTCAGATGTGCAGCCATGCTTTCTTGATTCATCTTCTTTTCTTTTCTTTTTATTTTATTAATTAATAGGAGTTGCAATCATGTCCCCTTTCACTTATAATGCTTGCAGGCTATTGAACACTCTGACAAGTCCTGTAATGTTGTCAACTTTGGAGGATGGAACAATTGTAAAGGGCCTTGCTGGACTTCCTTCAGAGGGACCTGTTATATATGTTGGGTATCACATGCTGCTCGGAATTGAACTCGGGCCATTAGTTTCTCGAATTTTGACCTAAGAGATATCCTTGTCGAGGGATAGGACATCCATTGATGTTTAGGAGAAATGATGCTGGACTACTGCCAGATTTAGCTTCTTTTGATTCTTTCAGAGTTATGGGTGCTGTTCCTGTTGCTGCAACTAACCTATTCAAGCTTTTGTCTTCCAAGTCTCATATCTTATTATATCCTGGAGGGATGCGCGAGGCTCTTCACAGGAAGGTAAATTCCAATATGTAGTTTTCTTTTTTTGGCAACAAGTTATTGCCATCTTTCATATTGAAACAATTGCTCGTTTTACTCCCTCTGTTCTAGCTTGTATCCATCTTGGACATGAAAGAGCGTATGAAAATGTGAATTGAATGAGTTGTCACTAACTCAGTATACTGAGAAACATTTATTTGAGTTTATTTGATAGTGTAAGGGTTTTACATTGTTATTCAATTAGATACTTACCTTTGTAAGACTTGGATATTTGCTAATATGGTAATGCATATTTGGATATTTGCATTAAACATATACTGAACATTTTAATGATTTTCAGGGTGAAGAATACAAGTTATTCTGGCCTGAACAATCTGAGTTTGTTAGAATGGCAGCTTGATTCGGAGCTAAAATAGTACCTTTTGGTACTGTTGGAGAAGATGATCTTGCTGAGGTAAGCTTGGATCTTTGCCGAGCTATAATCATTTTACTTTACAAAGTGATTGTGCCCTTCAAGTGCTTGTCATGGAGACAAAAGCATGACCATATTGTTTATGGATGATGGTAGGATTTAATTTTGATTCATTAATGTTATCTTATACTTCAAGGATTTTGACTTTTCACGTGACTGTTAAGTGTTAACTGAAGAAGTTTAAATACTGTGATACTACATTATTCAAAAAATTCAATGTAAGATGCATAGCAGATAAAAATTGCACCCTGAACTTTTTGCATGTGTATTTGAATGGGGAGAGGATCGGATAATGAAGGCTTTGCAATTAGTGGGAAGGAATATATTTAACATTTTCTTTTATATATTACTGAATAGAAGAATTTAATTTGATGACCTATCACTAAACTCTAAACATAAACATTTTCATTTTAAATTACTGAATAGTCCTAAAGATTTATGAGAACTATGAGCTTCTCATATTTCTGACAATGTTTTAGTCTTGTATAATAGTTAGAACACAGGAAATACGTCACCTACATAAAACATTCTTGTCAAGAGTTTCCTGATATATAATACATTCATTCTTTAATTTCATTCTACATCTTCTGTTGATGCCTTGAACATGGACTTAGGTTAACACCAACCCGCGTTGGTCTTTTCAGGTTGTTCTTGATTATGATGACTTGGTCAACATTCCTTTATTCAAGTCTCTAATAGAGAAGCTCACAGCTGAGTCTATCCCTTTGAGGTATCTCCATTTTTTTATTTTCCTTTTAAATTTAGTTGTTCATTGTGTGGCATGATTCATATTACATTAAGAGTCACAACTTAGTATTTGTAAACTATATCGTTATATTTATTCAACCTTCTATAGATGCCATCTTACACATATAATTACATATTTGGATACACATAAAATCTTCGTAAACCGCATATCAAAACTAAATTCTTATTTATGTCCCTGACATTTTTAAAGTTTAGGACTGATGCTACCGGTGAGGTGGCAAATCAATAAGTACATATGCCTGCATTCTTGCCTAAAGTTCCTGGCCGTTTCTATTATTATTTTGGAAAACCAATTGAAACTGAAGGTATGCTCAAGCCATGAAATTTGGTGGTAATTATTCAATGTGTGATTTGTTAGTCTAATATACGAGATAAAATGAGTACATAAAAAATTTATATGATATTGACTATGGCAGATAAAATTTATATATAGATATATTTTATGTTTGTTTGACACGTAGGAGCATGTGCTGAAAGACGGAGAAATCTTATGAACTATATTTACAAGTGGAATCCGAGGTTGAGATATGTTGGGCTTATTTAAAGGAGAAAAGAGAAAGTGACCCTTACGGAAACATAGTGACCCTGGAAATTTGAATGTTGGAAACCAAACCTGTTGGTGTCTTGTCTGTCTGTCTTTCTTTCTTTCTTTTGTTTTTTACCTCCTCCGCTTTTAATTGGTAAGATGTGCATTCCCCTATGTAAAATGAAAATGAAATCATCCATTTTTCTTTTTCCTTTTTAATAGAACAGTGCAATAATTCTTGGTTCAAATCAATAAGAGGTGAATGCGGGTTTCACGAATATAATTCACTATAACCAATTATTATATACCAAATTTTGTTTCATTTGTGTTTTCTTTTAACTTTTGTAAATTGTAGGCTGGTAAGCTATTAAGATTTACTTATTTGCATATAAATGTTGGTGACTTGCAGGTTGATTGGCTTATTAGTTGCCACTTCAATGGCGGCACGGCAACGGGTTTTAAAATATTTCTACATAAATTGTGTTAGGCTGATTAAAAACTCTATAGTTTACAACGTTTCATAAACGTATAGAAACCCCTCTAAAGATGCCAAGTACCAGGTTTATTTACGATGTACGCACTATTGTAGGATGCCGGATTTTATAACCAAATCATAAAAAATTAAGATTCTACAACGACTGATAAACTAATAGAAATTTCTAAAGAACCACCTGAATTTATTCAGAATTAACTAACCATGTAACTAACCATAATTAGAGCCTAATTGCTGGCATACGGTAACATATAGTTAATACTATGGTTAGATCATAGATGTGTAATCAGTTGCTCGTTTTAGTATTAACACTAACAGTAGAGCAGTTATATTAGTTAGTTTGCTAATTGTAATAACTAGTATATCAATAACGTGTATATTGATTCACTCTTTTATTTATTAAATACGTATAAAAATAACAGAAAAAATTATTGTGAAAATAACAAAAAATTGAATTAGGTGAGATGATAAGTGGTTTATAATTTAACTAAAAGATATTGGATTCAAATTTTAGAGAAAACATGTTCTATGAATTATACATAATGAAGGGTATTTTAGGAGACAAAAAAGTTGGACACCAACCCTCCTCATATTCCCATATATATAATAGGAAGAATTTCAAGTGTATCAAGTATATCGATATTCTAAAATATAAATCTTATTTTAAATCTTGGATCCTAAATCCTAAAACTTTAAACCCTAAAATTTTGAACATTAAATTCTAAGTTCTAAATTATAAACTCTAAATTTTGAAAAGATTTTTTTTTTTAATGATTCAATACAATTTCAACTTGAAATTGAGAGAAAATAAAATAACTAATGAATAATATTTATCCCGCTCAACATAATCATCAAGGATAAATAGAGCCAAAGCATTTTTAACACAAAACAAGAAACTACACTACTAATGAACAGATCAAATTCAACCACATATATAACCCAAAAACAACACCAGCCATAAACATATCAAAATATCCAAGTCACTTGCATTTGCATCTTATACACATAATGGAAGGCCCTATCCACATTATTCACTTTCTTTTCCATCAAACACCTCTGTTCACGTTCCCCTGCAAACAGTTATGAAAGAAGGGTTAGGTGTGGGTGTAGGTGTAGGTTTTTGTAATATGGAGAAAAACAATCAGTCTACTTAAATTCTTAAGCTTAAGAAGTCTCTTAAGAAAGTTTCTCAACCAAAGTTGCTTTCAGTTCAGGAAATTTAAAATGTAGATTTTTCAATCTATAAGAGGCATAATGCATGTGAAATGTATTTGTTATTCATTGGGTATATTTTTTAGTAAACACCCCAGTTGACCCTCAAATAATTTCTTCAGATTAGGCACTTTGATCTCCAATAAATTTTTATTCTTTAAAAATTCTGAGAATTACTTCCGTGAATTTCAACTTCATTCATTTTTAGCAAAATCGACACCAATCATCTACAGAAGGCATACAAACGGACCTATGTTCTTCACATTCAATTTTATCTTCTTCCAATATTGTTGCATGGTCAATTCAACAAGGAAATCAATAAAATTTGGTCGTTGTGTAACCTTATAGTTATTCTTACTTCTGCCAAAATTTCTCAATCCCAAAACAGGGGCTAAATCAATGACAAAACATCTAATTAAGAACGATAAAGCATTGAAGCAAATTGGAGTGTTGGACCATAGCATCTCCAACCTCGAATTAGTAGCAGAACTTAGAAGCAAAAATTACTAATTTCATATATTAAAAAAAGTAAGCAAACTGTTACAAAATTCTCTTCCAATAACACCATCCTAAATCAAAATTCAAGGTACTATAGAAATCCTCATGGTAAGGAACAAATAGAAGTACATATTACAAAAGTTTGCTACTTCTTCTTGAGAAACTCATCGGGAACAACCTTAAGCTGCTTCCTCTGCTTAGAATTGGCAATTCTCTTCAACGTATTAGGGTTCGTAATCTTCTGAAATTTGGTACCAGATCTCAAAATATTCTCCTGCTTCTTCTTCTCTCTCTCTTCCCTCTTCTTCCTCTTCTCAACCTTGTTCACACGAATCTCCTCCTTCAGCTCCGTCATCCTCTCTCTATACGCCTTCTTGATCATCCTCTCCCTCTCCCTCTCCTCGAACGTCGTGCCCTTCCTGCTCACCTGCACCGACGAAGCCCTCTGCCTCTTCGCCTGCTTCCACTTCCGACCCGAAACTTTTCCGGCGATCACTCCATCGTAGGTCGGCCGCCCGAACACCGGCTTGTTCGGGTCATCGGATGAAGGTATGGCGGATCTCTTGGCTGGTGGAGGAACAGCTTCGTCGGTCTCCATTGAAACTGTGCCGCAATTTTCGTTGGTGTTCGTGTTGATGCCGTCTTCGGCGTCAGCTTGGGGTTTGGACTGTTCGCGCTTGCGCTTGTACGTTTTGCCGCCGAAACCCTCGTCGAGGCACCGGAAATCAACCGTGCACGCCATCGTTGTGGTAAAGTGTGATGTGCAACAACGAAACCCTAAACCTTTGCGGGTAACAGGGTTCAGAAAGATGTGAATCTTATCTCACGTTATATATAAGTATTTGGCTATTTAATTTTTTTTTTTTAAATGAGATTCCCTTTTCTTCAGAAATATAACATTTTTTTGGGTGACTAGAAATATAACAAATTAAATATATAAGAAAATTATATTACGTAAATATATAAAAATTTTAAATTAAATATTTCGTAATTTGAAATATTCTATATCATAAAATATTTAAAATAAATGAAATTTATTATAATAAATATTTTACTATTATTATTATTATTTAAATTAATTATATAATTATAACTAATTTTTATGTAATTATAATTATTATTAATAGATATTTGATAAAATAAATTAAAGTATATGTTATTTTAATTTTGTAGGGAAAGAAAGGTATATTTTATAAATTAAATCCATTTTATGAATTTTTTTATTTTACAGTTATTTAATGATCCTTGCCAACAAAAAGTTGCTATTCATAATTATTATTAAAATTAACTATTCATAAAATGAATTTAACTTATAAACACTGTTATGCTAAAAATTGTATGCGAGCATCTAATCAATACATTTTTTTACAAGATTTTTTTCAAGTGATAATGTAAAGCTAGTTTATACTACTAACGCATAATCACTAAAATCAATAATAAAAGTTACATACAAAAAATACTAAAAGACTATTAAAATTTATTATTTTTAACTATTAATTAGTGATCAATATTTAAAAATATAGAATAAAATTATTAGACTAAGATGGCCTAACATTTCTTTATCTGCATATATTTATAAGAATTTTAAGCTACCGGAAGTGATTGGTGTTGCTGCTTCCTTTCCATTCTAAGCTGTATCTGTTCTCTTTTCAATTAAAATTCACTTGATCCCCACTTCTGATGTTAATTCCCGAATTCGATAGTTTGTATTCATTGGTTATTATTGAATACATTTCTAGCTTTTTATCATTTGAATAAAAGAAAATGTAAAAACACGTAATAACCCTATCTTTTTTTTTTGTTATCACAATTTTATTTTTATTTTTTATTTCTTAGAAGCAAATAAAGGATTGCTTTTCCTACAAGGAAAAAATATGTATACATATATATAATGCTGCCTAAATTTTGTAACCACTTCTTTGTTCTCAATTACAATTTTATCTTTGAAAAGTTTTTAAAAATGTCCCTCCCTTTACACTCATTTTCACACTCTCTATATCTCTCACTCCATATACTTAATTGTATTTTTATGAGAAAAAGTGAAAAACTACTACTATATTTATTACAACCAAACAATTTAACGTTCAAAATTTAATAAAAAGTACTCATACAATACAATAATATCAAAGTACAAAATAACTTAACGCTCCTCTTGCTTTATCTTCTGCTTCTAAAAAATAGTCGCCAAAAATCCTAAACCAAACGTGCCCAATTCATCCAAACAAAATTTGGGAGTAATCCCATATATTATACAGGAACAGAACCATTCCCGTATATGCTGCTCGTTTAAGTATGCTATTCCCCTATGATATTGCAGGATGAGAGCCATTCCCTTGTATGCATTCATTTTCTAACTGGGAAGGCTCACTATCAAAGAAGGTTTTGTGGAGAGCCCTTACACACTGTTCTGCTTCACTGTCATTTACTATTAACGAGATATTCACCTGCAGGGAAACAAAACATTTGAGAATGAAGTTAGATATTGCGCTTGAAAATAAGTGTATCCAGGTTCAAGAACCAGCTAAAGCTGGAAGGGGTTTATAGAAACCCCTTACACCTCCCCCATGTGTGTGTATGAACATAAATAAAGGAATTTAGAATACTGTTATAACTTTTTACATATGTAAATCATAGCTTGAGTATGACAAAGCACCATGCTACAAAGCCAAAAAACATTGGTGCATGTCATGCTATCCACTTGAAGACATAATACGTTTGGTCAACACCATTTCATGCCAACTAAGATTATATATGCATGCAAAATGTACAAGGTTGATGATTTCTAGATCACTAAAGACGGGTCAAAAGGACACAAAAACCATTTTCTTAAGGTAGGGATACCTTAGATGCACCCTGAGAGATCATTTGAACATTGACGCCAAGGGTTCGAAGAACACGGAAGGCCTACAATAAAAGGCAAATCAGTAATAAAGGAAAGTGAAAAATTAACTTACTACTGTAAATAAGTTTGAGACTGCTCACGTGGAAGGACCGAGATAGTGATATTACAAAATGAAACTCAGGATCAAAACAAAACAACAATTCTTGGAACACAATTAAGTTGGATAATTATAACACAGAACCTTCTCCAATATTAGTGATGATTTCTGAACGTTTCCAATGAGAGAGATTATGGATCTATTTTGTAGGAGATTCACCACAGCAATTTTTTCCAGCTCTTCAACAACATAGTCTAGTTCCTGCTTAAGGGACTGACAATCAATTAGAATTACGCAAAGGCTGGTATACAAAAATGGCAGAGAAAGGATATTTCAATAGGTGTAAAATACAACATAATTCAAGTCTTGTCTCACTAAGTAGCGTATGTTAGGTGGTCAAATGACACCATGAGGAAAAAGTTATTAAACACCGTAACACCAACAATATTGGAAGTAACTTAACAACAGGATATGGAGATGATCATCACTATGTCTCACCTGTTGAATTAGTTCTCTGCTCCAAAGCTTTGACGGGTCCAACGTCAAAGAAATACTGACTTCACTTGTAGCTACAACATCAACAGATATGCCCAGGTCTTCAAAGGTTGAAAACACCTGCATAAATATAGAAATATGAAGACAGGAAGGAAGGTATTCATCACATAAAAGGACAGATCTGCAGGCTTTAGCTTTCTCACCTTAGCAAGGAACCCATACTGACCAAGCATGCGAGTGCTAACAATATCCAACATGGTCACATTACGTTTCAAAACAATGCTAGTTAAGACTGCCTGTAGGTGGACAAAGTAAAACTTAACTATAGTTGTACAAAGTCATCCTTAAGATGATAGTATTTATAATTTATTCAGGTATAGATGTTCCACAAACCTTGCTCATATCTCTTGCTTTAGTGATGAGAGTACCCGGAGCTTTGGGGTTGTAAGAATTTTTAACCCTTACTGGAATATCACCTTCTCTAGCAGGTCTCATAGACTGCGGATGTAAGACCTGCAAATCACAAATATTTCCAACAAGCTTATTCCAATATCCCAAAGCGAAGTCATATAAATTATTTTTCATAATTGTGCAGGCAAAAACTCCGAAAAAGTTCTTTAGGTAATCGCATTCTCCAATAAAGATATGACGTGTAAACCAAACCCGCCCCCTCCCCCCCCCCCCCCCCGGCTCTTCTCTTTTGGCAGCGGGCAAGTCCCCCCTGTCTCTCTCCCCCTCCCTTTTTAACCAAGGAATACCAGGCAGTTACAACAATAATACACTGTTATGTTCTCATTCAAAATTAGCTACACATAATAAGAACTATGCAGTCTATACTTATGTTTTTCTTCTAATCCTGCTGTTCAGGATAGTTCTTAGAGGTGATAACTGATGACATACCTTGCATAGAGACCTCAGTTACAAATTTCAGACATATCATAGAACCATTGTACAACTGATGCTTATTAATAGTTCTTCAACAAGAAGCTAAGCAAAGCTGAATGAGTTATATGGACTATGCCATGGAACAGGTATCTAGTGACGCAAGATGGATATCAAACCCAGAGGAAGATAAAGAAATCTTTTGACTCTTCCCCAAGTTATTGCCAAAAGATGAGGGGAAAAGGAGAAAGGGAAGATATAACATCTTTATGAAAGAAAGAAGTTTGGCATTTATGCACCACTTATAGAGGAAGAGGTAGAAGGGGAAGAAGGTCTGACAAAGACATCAGAGAGAAGGCAGAAGGCACAAGTGTTGTGGCACAGGAGACAGCATACTGTATATGCATACATATGATGTATAGAATATAGATGCAAAGCAAGACTACCTTTACTCAAGAAGACAAGGAAATCAAATGATCTGGGAAGTCAAATATGAATTTGAAACAGATAAGAATTTTTATAGAAAAGTTATTTCAAAAATCTGAATTTGATAAAAGATAACTTTTTGAAGAAATGATTATAAAATTTAAATTAAAGAAAAGTTTATCTATAAGATATTTTATTTACTTATTTCATTATGGTTTAATTATTTTGCAAGTCCTATAAGTTCACCAAATTTCACAACAATGTCATCCAATTTATACTCCAGTGAAAATTTGGTATAACAACAAAACAAAGCCCCAGGATTTGTAGGTTAAAACTTCATTGCACTATTAATGCAGAAGAACCACAGGACCCCACAGTTCTTAATAAAATGTGGAAGTCTAACTCCAAATAATGGCCAAGTTAGCTTACATTATGGAAGCTACTTTAGTTTCATAATATATTGCTTTAAGTTCTTAGTGAAAATTTGGTATCTTATTTTCCCCTTGGATCAGGTCCTTCCAATACATTTCAAAGGTTGTGCTAAGAAGAAAGATTCTGAATATCTGCCAATACCTTCCAAAGGTTTTGCCATAGAAAGACTCAAAGAAGTTGCTGCTTGTGTTATGTGGTTCTTGGGTATTGGGAGTTGGGACTAAGCAGAACGACTGCATCTTCTAGTTTGTTCCTATACCCCCGACAAGAATTATGGCAAAGAATGCATTTATGGTGTTATCTGCTGTCTCTTCATGTTAGTTTGAAGATAGAATCTCTTTCTGATATGTAGAGAGATTGAACGACATTGTTGCATTTATTTTAGTATATTGGTCCTCCTCCATAGTTTCTCCATTTTAAGGACATTGTACCCCGTAGTTGTACACTAGTAGAATTAAATTTCTACTCTAATCAAGCTTAGCGAAGTTACATAATACATCACAAGATTTATCATGTCAAATAGTAAAAATATACAAACAACGACAATAACCGACCTATATGTAACTAAGCTGTCTTAGTTTAGCAAATATAATTCTACTACAACTACAAAACCCTATTCCACTAGATTGGGGAGGATATGTGGGCCAGTCAAAACCACAATGTTCTATCATGAATCTTGTTATATCTAAACCTAGCGAAGTATACAAATATAAAATTTTACAAAATAAAATTTCTCATGATTTTTATGACAACAATGAGAAATGTGATTAAACCCCAAACAGAACCAAGAACACTAAATAGAATCCATAAATGTTTTATAGCAATGAGAGAAATGGTAAATAGCATATTGTCAACAGAACAAAGTAGGTGAATATAACAATACCTGAGCACCAAAATATGCAAGTTCAGCAGCCTCGTCAAATGTCAAACATGGAACCGGTTCAGCTTGTGGGCATATATTTGGATCCGAGGTTAGAACGCCATCAACATCTTTCCATACCTGTTTAAAGAACTCCACATTATCTGTTTCCTTTCTATCTCAATTCAATCATAAATGGGCAAAATAAACTCATGTACTCTCTCACTCGTAAAAATATGCAGTAATTCCTGTTAGTATTTTACATTATCAAGAAAAAAACAGACACTTGCATTTCCTATAAACAATTATTATTAAAATGTAAACTCAACAGCTCCTTGAATGTATAAATTAAGGGCACTAACGCACTTTTGACATGCAGAAGTTTTTATTACAAACCTGGATTTCTGGCAACCCAAGTGCTCTCCCAATTGTTGTAGCTGTCAAGTCACTACCCCCTCTACCCAATGTTGTAACTGCACATGATTTCCGGGCCTACAAGAAAAATACAAATGACAAATTGCATTTCCAATTTTACAAACCATTGTATCGATGCCAAAAACTATCATACCAAAAGAGAGGATGAAAAAACATAAAAATGAAAGGCATCACAAAAACCTTTCCAAGGAAGCCCGTAACAATTGGAATTGCGGGATCCGAGACCCAATCACCATGTAACCTCTTTGCAACAGCAGGGTAAGTTGCTTCCAAAATGTCCGCATTTGTGAAGTCATCAGTTGTTATAATTCCCATCTCAAAGGCATCATACTGTTGAACCATTAAATTAGCATTCATCAACAAATTACAATGAAATGGATCTATAGTTGGACAGTCAACATTAGCATTTCAGAAGTAACTTTATGAGTTGCAATTAAGGAGAACATACTTGGCGGGCCTTAATACCCAATTTATTAAGATATGCAGCAAAGATCCTAGTGGACATGCACTCTCCAAATGAAACTAAATAGTCTTGAGTCCGTCGAGTTAACTCTTTCATCATAGCCACTCCCTTCAAAAGTTGTTCCAATTCTTCAAGATGCTCTGGAAGTTTCCACATAACATATCAAGTCAGCAAAAATTCAAGTTCAAACATGAAAATTTCTTGAGCAAAGATACTAAGAAGAAAGAAAGTAAATGGCACAATTAGTTCAATACACAAGTAGATGTAATAAAATAAAAATTTCGTATAGATGTAACAAGCTCAAACTATGGTTTTTCCTTTTTCCTGTTACAATGATGATCTTTATGGCTTCAATGCAATAAAAGAAAACCAGTATGCAAATCTATGCCAAGTTACTCATGCAATGGCCAATCCATGATGCCAATTGGTACCACCACCATTTGCCTCACAAATTTCTTGGCAGAGTTATTATCAAAAGCAATCGTGCTAGATAAAGCCCTTTAAATTAGCCAACACCTTCATAAAGCATTGAATGTCAATATCATAATTCCCAAAACATAAACCAAAAAACAAAATTATATATCTAAACAAGCAGTAACTAGTATAAAAGCATGTATTGTAAATAAACTCTTTTATTTAAATACATGATTGACACCCATAAGCACATTAGAATCGCACATAAATGCAGCACCGAATCATCAGTGAAATTTGATCTTGTAAGAGGGTTTAATAAAATAAGTAGTATCGAATACAACCAAATCAACGATTAATCTAGTTTGGAAAGTAGCTCACTTGCAATAACATTTCTGTCTACTCCGAGCTCATCCACAGTCCTGAGTAAATAAATACAGAATACCAATGAGAAAGTAGTAGTCAATTTAAACATATTTTTTATTGTTTATTTTTTATTTTTTTCTCAAAATTCTAGTTAGATTTGGAAAAAGCATTGAGTAAATCAATTTCCCTTACCTGAGATGCAGATCTTTTATAGTGCTAAGCTCCTCAATGTTATCAACATTAGAAACACCGCAACTTACAGCTTTTTCTCCAGCCTAACCAAACATAAAAAGTATAAGGTTTACAACACAGATAGAACTCAACATCATCATCAACAACAATGACAACAAACAACAACAGGTCAGCTACATGGATCAAAAGATATCAGACAGAGCTCAACATCAGATAAGGAAAATTCTAAACTATATAAAACCCTAGATCACCAAGACTCAATACATCATATTACCATAATTAAAACATTTATATAAAACATACAAATCCTCCTAACTTAGAACAAAGAGATCAATGCTTCACAAACACAAGTCAACATTAATAGTTGATTTATCATAAATAAGATAACATACTAACTCCATCTAATTATTGCCGTACCACTCTTGTTTTAGTAATATAAACATAAATTCAAATAATAATTAAAAGATGTAAGTTAGACTCATCAGTGCTTCATGTTCATGATTACCATAAAGATTTTTCAAAAAAAGAAAAGGGAATAGAAAATACCAATAAAAGCAAGTTAGTTGTCTTTCCCATTGCAGATAGAACAATCACAGGCCTCTCCTCTGGAAAACTAATTATGAGGTTGGCAACTTCTCTCATCCTCTCAGCACTGGCAACCGAGGAGCCACCAAACTTCATGACACAAGTGTAACTCCTCTCTGTTTCCGAAACGACGTCGTTCTCCTCAACCAAAACATCTCTCCCTGTTGCTGCCTTGCAACAGCTCACAGTAAATGCAGGCCTATTGCCAGAACCTCTCCTTGCGCCACAGCACGAAATTGGAACTGCCGCAGCTACAGACGCCGCGAATCCAATTCGACACAGCAACAAGTGAGATTGGCAATGAGATGCTTTCACAGAAGCCGCAGCGAATGTGCCGTTATAACGACCGCATAGGTTCATAGCGCTTGTCATGATTATTAACAATAAGTTATTTCAGCAAATTTACTAAATTGGAAAATGAAATCAAGAAAAATAAATATCAATAATGCTTTAAGTTATTCAATAGTTAGCCGCCAAATAATGCTTCATCTCTTTAATGCTCGATCTGCAAGAATTAACCATGACTCAATTCAGTTACAATAACAGAACACAATCAATTGAAGTTTAACGAAATATAATGCAGAAGAAATCATTTTCGTTTTTTCCTCGAAAGAAACTCTTTTCGCATTAACAGAAAAAGTTTGGGAAAGATTCTAGGAATTTATAGATACCTTGTATGAAGGAGCTCTGTTGAGAGGGTGAGAATGGAGTTATTGGAGTGTGTTAGAAGATAAATGAGAGGTTAGGGTTTTGAAACACTGTCGTTTCGTTGGGGGCCCTGAGAAGAGGGAGGAAAAAAGGTGAGTGGTGAGTGTGCGGTGGCGGCTTTGACTGAGGTGTGTCAAGTTGTGAAGTGATGGCGAGGGAAAAATAAGTGGGGAATGGGATGGAAACAGCGGCGTCCCTCCGCACTTTCTCTCTCTCTCTTACACTCACTCTCTCTTCCTCTCTCTGTCCAAATCATATATTTCATTTCATTACTATATTAATTATTAAATTATTAAATATTAATCGTGGTGTTGTCATGGACCGCTCTAAGTATCCACACAAATGTTGCCATGTAACAATGGTCCATCATTTAACTTGGATTTTTTTTCTTAAAACGTCATGCCAATAAGTGTTTGTATGAGCATTATTTAAAGATATTATTAAAGAGAAGTTTTATAAAAAATTATAAAATAAATATTAATTTTTTTAAATTTTCATAAGTTCAATGTATTGAGAAAATCATTTTTTTACTCTCTAATATTAAGTTACTTTTTAGGCAAATTATTTCTTAATTTTTTTAAAATTTGATTGGCACTTGAGTGATTTATCATTTTTTTTAGGAGTATAAAATAGGCTATTTTTTTGGATATGTAAATTCTATGGGTGTTGTACATTGTTATGAAAATGGGTGGTACTAGACATGAATGTAGGAAGTTTTTTCTGAATTATAAAACAAAGAAAATGGATTGTCCAATTTCTTTATTAAAAAAATAAAGAACACAAATCGTTCTGGAAGGAAAAATCGGAGAGTCTAATTTGTACTTTTATTTTTTTATTTTGAAAACAAAAATCGGATAAACACAAATCAGGACGGTCCGATTTATATAATGCAAATTTTTTTAATTTTTTAAACATAAATCGAAAGGTCCAATTTGCTCTTAATACCACAATTGCATAAAACACCCATACACTCCATAACTGCATCCTACACCATTCTCCCTTCCATATCTAAATTAAAAAGTGTATAAAATACTTCAAATGGTTTGATAACTATTCAGTAATATTTTTTTATACCTTTTACTCTCTTCTTGAAGTATAATATTTTTTTATACCTTTTACTCTCTTCTTGAAGTATAATATTTTTTTGTGGTAAGAAATTAATACATAGGAATAATCACTCTTCCTCCAAAATGAATATAAGAATTTCTAAAGACCTTTCTTAAGAAATCAAAATTCTAAAAGATAAAATAAAATATAAGAATTGATGCCACTTTTTTTTTTTAAATATACCTAGTGAAATACAGGTTTATGAAGGGATACAGTAATTTATGATCATATGATATTTATATGAGTAAAACTATTCTCACCTCCTAAGTTAACTTTGAATGTCAAATTAAATACACTCAATTCTAATAAATTTTAATAAAAAAAATATACTTTTATAGTTTTATTTTTAAAATAATATATATTTGAATTTGTTAATCTTTTAAATATTAAGAAGACAATTAAAGGATAAATTAAAACTCGTAATAATTACTTTTTCAAATTTTATACCTAACCTTTTAATAACGCATAAAAACTCTCAAATAAAATTTATACAGTTAAATATCTCAATTTTTTCGATTTTACTTATTATTTTTACTGTTTACAGAAAATATCATACACACACTATGAAATAATGTCTTGTCTTGAATTATATCTTTGTACAATCTTCATATTTTATTTCAATAAAAAAAAGTGAATACTGTTTTTTTAAGAGACACTTCAAGTAAAAGTGTAAAACAACCATGATGGCGAAGGATAATATAATAGGTGATTACTCCAAACCAAGGTTCAGAAAACCGAACCGGTCATCAAACCATTCTAGTACTGATTCATTAGTTTATTAGTTCAACCGGTTTAACCGTAATTCAACCGAAAAAAACCGTTTTATAATAAACACATGATTCTATAAAAACTCAATGAATAAAACAACGAGTTCTAAACACTCTTCTCCTGCATTTTTTACTTCAAAAGGGGATCATAAACAACTAGTTCTATGAATAAACAAACTACAATGATATGCAATGCCAAAAATAGGCCAATGATAAAATAATAAAGGGTTTCTCTCTTCAATTCTATGTTCAAGTTTGTAGCATACCAGAATCAACAAAATAATACCGTTAAAATAGTCTTCCTTCTTAATTCTTATATACCTCAAAGAATTTCCTATAAAATGAAAGTTGAACACAACACACAGCTTTAAAACAAAAACAAAACAACACTCAAAAATCAATCACCTCTTCTAAACTCAGCCTTAAAACAAAACAGAACAACTTTCAGAGTATGAGCATTAATCACAAAAAATTAATTTCTGAAACAACAAAAACAGCAGAACAACATTCAGAGTTTGAGCATTGATCACAAAATATTGATTTATGAAACAAAACAAATACAGAAGAACAACATTCAGAGTTTGAGCATTGATAACAAAAAATTGATTTCTGAAACAAAACAAACGCTGCAAAACCAACAGAACAGCATTTAGAGTTTGAGCATTGATCACAAAAAAAATAATTTCTGAAACAAAACAAACAATCAACAAAACAATGAAAACAGAATTTTTTTTCCTTCAGAAAAAGAAAACAATGAAAACATGAAGCATATAATAAATCAATGATCACCAGTATCCAGCAAGAATCTCAAAGACAACAATAGATACACAACAATTTAGCAAATAAACAAGAACAAGACCTAAATAGAAAATCCAACAAATTAAATCACAGAAACCTAACAATTTAGCAAATTAAAACAACAGCAGCCCAACAATTTAGCAAATTATCAACTTAACAGGTTCAAGAACAGAAAATCAAAACAAAAAAATAAAAAATAAAAATAACAGAAGAACAACAGAACAACAACACAAGAACAATTAGCAAATTAACAAGTTCACACTAACAGTTAAAATTTACCAGAGGAACACTAATGCAAGTGGAATCATCATGCTAATATGTTTTCTACAAAGATGCTATTTATGCAGCTAAAATTTCCTAATTACTAAGATCCAATTATTCTAATTTCACATGCAATCAACTTACTAAGTTTTTAAAAGCTAGAAATGATAAAACCAATCCGAAATATGGTTAAAGCATTTCATCAAACATGTTGAGTGCGGTAAACTTGAAACGAAATAAGAGAATTCAAAGCTTAGTATCAATGTGATAGAGAGAAGAGAACATAACTCTTGTATACTTTAATTCAGTCTATGAAAAAAATCCAAACCACTGCCAAATCAAATAGTTACTTATTATAATAGAAATAAGAAGTTGCAGAGTTTCAAGCAGAGTATTGGTGTTGTGTGAGTGTATTGTCTGGTGGTGGGTTTAGGGAACTCACGGCGGCGACAAAAGAGAGCAGTTCGACGGCTAGGTGGAGCGCACGGGTTGGTCGCAGAGTTTGAAGCAGGGCAACGTGGCTTCCGGACGAACGCGAACCCGAACGGTGAACGGCGAGTGAACGCGAACGGTGAACGCCGAGCAAACTTGAACGGCGAAGAACGCGAATGACGACGACGGCTGAACGAAGGCGCGAACGTTAACGGCAACCAACGGCGGCGGAAGCGCGGCTGAGCAGACAAAGACGACGGACGCCGAGCTCGAGGAAGCAGCTGCGATCGGTGACAGCGAACGGGGGTTGAAGACTTGGAGCACGAGGGAAGCTAGATAGACGGACGGACGGCGGCAGTATGCCACTCCTTGCGGCGGTGGTGGTGTAGGCTTACAGTGCTAGGGTTTTTTTGCTGAGTTTCTGTGAATAAAAGAAACGGAGGGAGAAAGGGAGAAAGAAAAGAAGGAGCTTTAGAACCAAGTCCAAGAGTGAAAGTAAGCAAATTTGGCCAAAAATCGCGCGTTTCTTTTAAACTGGTCGGTTCTCTGTCCGGTTCAACCGGCCAAAAACCGGCCCGCTCGACGGTTCTTCTCCGATTTTTAGAGAAACGATTTTAAAGAACAAATTGGACCATAATTACTGTCGGTTTACGGTTGGACCGGTCGAACTGATCGGTCCGATCCCATTTTCAAAACATTGCTCCAAAGGAAGATTTTATGATTGTTATTATGTGAAAATATTTTATTTTGATTATTGGATGATAAATTATAGTACTTAATTTTTATATGTTATAAAAATATTATTTTTGTTTAAAGTATGGTTATACAAATAAATTACATTTTTTAAATAAAAATCATTATGAGAATATGTTTTTGACATCTTCATTGAAGTAATTACCTACTACTAAACCTAAAGATCTTTTTGGGTGGAAGCAACATACCTGGCAACTGCCAAGAACTAACACCAAATATGCAAGTGATCTTCTCTTTGTCGTCTCTCTAAGGTAAGTCGATCACTCAAAGTTTTTTATCATAAAATATTTGAGTGTGAACAATTTTAATTATAAAACATGAAAATTAATTTAATATACGTAAAAAAATTATCAGGTTTAAAAAATCAAAGAAAAAATGTACGATTTAACTACCAAAAGAACTAGCTCAGTTTTTAATAAATATCAAGTTAATATTTTTTTATTGTTAAAACTTAAAATTATTAATACTCTAATATTTTATAGTTAAAAATAATAGTTCATTCATGCTAAAAACCTAAGAAAGTTGAGGAGGAGATCCGAAAACGAGTTATCAATATCTGGACGTCGGGTTTATCAGCTTCTCTCTCTGGGATGATCATGGTGCCCAAAAAAAATCGAGTAGCTAGACTAAGGGAGATACCCGGTTTGGCAACTACTCCTTTGTGATGCACTGTTATATTTAATTATTGAGGATTGAAATCCGAATTAAATCTCAATTTAACCCTAAAATTTGATCAAATATTCAATTTAACTCCTAAAATTTTATTGGCTTCAATTAGAACTTCTAAATTAGTTAGTGGATCCCAATTATCCTTCCAATGATCTCTGTCACCGAAATGCTTATTCGGCACATTTACCTGACATGGTGGATTCCACCTTCCTACTGTGAAGTGAGTGTGTTAGGTAACGATTAAGTGAAATAGAGATGAAATTCAAATACTCAATCTAGAGCTTACGATTGAAATAAAATCCTAAACAAAAGTCCCAAATGTCTCAAACTGATAATTCATCGTCGTGGTTGTAGGGATGATTGAGAACAGCAGTCAAAGTTTAAGGAGCTCTACTAGATCACGTTCACATGGAATCTGGGCGAGGACCACCAATGGTAGCAGAGTACGGAAGCTCTACCCATTGTGGTGCACTGTTATTTAATTAGTGAGGATTGAAATCCCTTTAAAAACAAACTAGGGCGTTGACAACTTTCTGTAGCAAGTCTATTTTAAAAATTAAACAGACACAATTTTGAGGAAGCAAGATTTAAGAAAAATATTCCATGACTAAAATAAACAGGCAAATAAAACAAACAAGATATAATCCATGACTTAAAAAAATAATGTGACATCATTTGCTTTGCTAAAAGTCATGACAAGATATCACAAGACAACTCTTCAACCTTCAAATTAAGCTAGTCTGCTGTTTGATCTTCCTAGTAATGCTTTATTTGGATCCTGCTTGCAAGTTACAACAGCAATCACTGTTAGCATTTCTCTAATTCCATTTACCAATTAAGAACTTGAATCACATCATATCATGGATACCTGCTAAATCCAGCAGAACTGCTTTGATTTCCTCAGGAAGCACATCCTGCCCTTCTCTGCATTGCTGTTAAGAAACAAGAAAGACAACAGTTACAAACCGTCAAACTTCACATACCACAAATCAGTAATCAGTGAATTCAATTGCAAGCCTTTTCAACTATCCAGGTTGGTACATGGATTAATTGACACTATTAGTAATAGACACAATGTGCATTACACCACAATAAAATTAGGTCCAAGCATCATATAACATAAAGGTTAAAGAAAAAGTAAGAAAGTGAAGCTTGGCAATGGATAAAGAAGCATACCTCAGCTTTGAAGATGTCTAAAGCAAAACCATTGAAGCAGCTAATAACAGCTTGCTGAACATCTAATCCGAAGTTATCCAGAGCCTGCATTGTAGAGACCAGAAGACCTGGTCGGCGGCTACAAAACATGTGAATGTTGACAGCTTTGCCGTCCCTTACCTTAACTTCCACCTAAAATTATCAGAAACACTTGAGAGTTAAAATAGTTTCTTCAATTTCCAGGCAAACAAATTCAGTGACCATAAAATTTGCATATCAAATATAGTGGGTGTTAGTTTGTACTGATGTGCCTTTTTTTTCAACATCCCATGGCATCAAGGCTTATTACTTGGCCTTTTTTTTATGACATTGTCTGAAATATAATCTATAGCCTATGAAAATAAAATACAAAGTGCTAAAAAAGATTATATAAATTCTAGATATAATTAAATGCATCACATTACTAATTGAAAGCAATCTTAAAAAAGTTTAAATTTATCAAATTAAATCTATCAAATCTAATAATATATCTCAAACATTCATTTGTGTATGCTTGGGACTGATATAGGATGGGCGACCATTACCTGTATCCGTCCTATTTCAAACAATTATCATCACATTTTCTCTGTACTCGTCCCAAAATCCAAGTAACGGTTGAAAAATCCATCACCTTCAAAATGGAAAAGGTCGGATCAAGTCGAATGCTCAAATCGTCATCCCTAGGCATTTTGCTTTATTTTAGAGTGCTCAAATAATAATTTTTAGGCTATTTTCTTTTAGAGTCCTTGTTTGGACAATCTAGGAGCTAGTACACTTTGCAATGAGGTTGTGTTCAACAAATTACGTGCAATCATGTACCACACTAGGAAATACTTATCCTATTACTTTGTATTGAAAATGGAGTTTTAAGACAGACATATATTTGCAAGTTCATGTTAGCAGAGAGTAAGTATTGAAATTTATATAATAAGCTCACAATAGTTTTGGGATTTTGGCAATCTAATTTCGTGATTATGCAAAATTCAGCTATTGAATAATTTTGGCAGGTCGGTTACTATAAGATGCAAGTCATGCAAAAATTATCAAGCAACATTAATTTGCAATAGATAAAAGGCCAATTTTATGGTGTCTTTTGTTTGGCGTCTAATTTTTACCTAAATTACTTTTTATAGTAACTTTTAAATATTTAAATTTTTTTTAACTTTTATACTTTTAAATTTAAAATTAATTATTTAACCTATTTTAGCAATTAGACAATATCTTTTAGGCATCATAGCAAACACCTAGATAAAATATAGGTAACCAGCTTTATATGCAGTCAACTTTTTAGAAAAACTTATTTTAAAATTGAAAATAAAAAAGTATAAGAGATCATATGATATAAGCCAACTCAGCCAACTCTCTTTTAATTCTAAATTTGAAATTTGAAATTTGAGAAATTTAGTTTTATCACCCTAAGCCACAAACCACTCCATATATGCACCTTCCGTCGTCTCTCTCACGCTCCTCCTCCCGTCAATCTCCTCCCACACTTTGCGCCGTTGTCATATCTCCATTGCGCCACCATCAGACACCCTTCTTGGCGTGCATCTCTCCCCTCGCCGCCTTTCCGCTGCGCGTCCTCCATCGCAGTTGTTACGCGTCATGCCTTGTCCTTGCACTAGTCAGCCATAGTAACTGTGTCATCATCCATCGCAGGAGAGCTCCCAACGGAAGGCAACCACCACAAACACCCGCGAGGGAACAACCAGTAGGCAGCAGCGTCCACGCCCGTGCTGTCAAGCATGTCGTCGCCCTCACCATCCACGCAGCGCCGTCGAAAATGTTGTCGTCGTCCTCATTTCCGCCGTTCCTTCCTCGCGTCGCCGTCCTCCTTCACACCGCACCCCCACCTTCACGTCCTCCCACACGTCGTCGTCGTCCTCCATCGCATTGCGTCCTTCGCCGCCGTCGGTCTTCTTCTTCTTTTGATGTAATTTGAATTTTTCCGATGCGATTTTTGATTTTTTTTCATGTAATTTAGATGCTTTTTAATATAATTTGGATGTTCTTAGTAGATTATGGATATTTTTTTCTCCATTAGTAGGAAATGTATTGGAGTTTATGATGTAGATGTTTCTTTTACAAAAAAAAAGAAACATCCAATTACAAAGAAAGAAATATCCACAACCCCTTGAAAATAAATTTAAAATGATTTTATTTTTTTTTTTTATGTGATTTGGATGTTTTTTTCCATGTAATTTAGATGTTTTTTCTTCATGGGCGTTGAAGTGCTGATCAAACAGGAGTTAGCTGAAGTTGGCTGCACCTTTTGTTGGTTATCTAGGGGAATTGTTTAAACACTTCAAAAAAGCTAGGTTTTCACTCAAAACACATGCGCCTTCCATTCCAACTCCTCACGCCGCGATCTCTCCCTCCAACTCCTCTCGCTGCGATGCCACGCCCTCCCCCCTCCAACTCATCTCGCCCCGCCGCCGCGCTCTAGCCATCCAACTCCTCTTGCCACGACGTCGCGCCATCCCCCTTCAACTCCCCTCACAGCGTTGCCACGCCCTCCGCATCCAACTCCTCTCCCAGCGCACCATCCCTCTCTAACTCCCTCGCCACGATGCCTCCCTTCTCTCTTCCACGTCTCTTCTTCAAAGCAACTTCCGTGCTCCTCTTTTCTTTAGGTTTTGGATGACTCTTTTTAATAGTTTTGGATGTTTATTTCATTTTCCTAAATTTTTGGGTGTATCTTTTTTATAGGTCTTAGATGTTTCTTCTTTTTATGTTTTGGATGTTTCTTCTTTTTAGATTTTTTATGATTCTTTCCAATAGTTTTAGAGGTTTCTTTTTCTTAGTTTTTCGGATGTTTCTTTTTTTATGTTTGAAATGTTTCGTTTTGTTATCCGATACCTCTAAAATTTAACATCCGAAATTCAAGTATAAAAAACATCTGAAATGATATCTTTTTTTTTAAATAGTTTTCTTTTATTTTCTATTGTATGGCGACAGACGGTAATAGCCAACGCGACGCAATTATGGTGTGACACGCTGGCAGAGGCAGTTGGAGGTGATACTAATAAATGCCACGACTAAAGGACGTATGAGAGAAAGTAGAGAGTTTTGTGGTTGGTTTTTACTGTAGTGAAAGTGAGATTATGATTACTTTTGATTTACGGTTGTGGTTTTTTTGTGGTTTTTTTTTATTGTTGGACTTCTTTTTGCAGTCTATATACTAATTGGTTGGTACCCTAATTGGTTACCTAGCAAAATTGTTTGCAATAATAAGGTGAACAAAAATTACCTTTGCTGTTTGGTTTCCTGGGATTGGCATCGGACACAGTTCTTCCTTCACCCGGCATGGAAGGGTTTGCAGTGTGGGTGTCAAAGGTTGAATGCTGGTGGAAGATGATGGCGAACAGCTAGTTGGAGTTGACTCCAGTTCATTTTGAAGATCATTGACCCGCTGCTGTAACTCCTTCATGTAGTCAATTGCATCTCCAAGTATCGAAACTCTGTCCATCTATTCAACAAATCCAAGTACATTAGCAGGTATTACTCCTAAGTTTCCAACATCATCAACAGAATACATTTTTTAACTAGGTTAGTTGGCTATTCAATGACAACAATTCAGTGCATGGTCTTACTACAACTTGTCATTATTATAGTCATGCATTAGATATATAACTCTTTATGTCTTTCTATCCGATAACAAAAATTATTTATAAGACTCTTAAAAAAGATTGATGTTAAGGCCGCTCTCCTTTGTTACAACGTAGCTCTGCCATTGCTAACAGCTGAAAGTTTTGCTGAGAGATGATATATGATATGGCACATAAAGATGACAATATTGATACGTAAACGTGTGTATTCCGAAGATGGGGATGGAGATGGAATCATGGGAATAGAAGGAAAATCACCTTGTGAGGATAGGAATAAAAATACCGTGGAAATTTTGAAGTGGAAAATTTTAAACCAAAGTAGTTTAAAAGAAAAAGAACTAACAATAAGGTTCAAATAGAAATAATAGAATAATAGCCAAAATTTTTTAGGGGTATTCACCTGAATACAATAATTGGAGTTTAAAATTAGAACAATGTTTCGTATCTAACAATTAACAAATATTATTATTTTTTACCGGTATTTAACTAGTAATAATTTGTACCTATATTTTCAGACGTTTTGTATACGAAAAATATATAATTTATACTTATATTTATTAAAATTTTACACATATAAATTAATACCGTTTGCACTAAAAAATTAATACAATTTATACCACGTTTTTCAAAATTTATACACATAAATTAGTAAAATAATAATTTAGTGTTTGTGTTGATCAAATAATAACAAAACATACTAAAAATTGCTATCTCCAAGAGTTATCACTAAAATTATCCACATGACCTAAATTAGAATTGATTACACTATCCTAAACACCTTTGTAGAAATCGAATGTGATTGGATTTACTACTATACAACATACAATATATATATATTCAAAACAAGATTTTCATACCTTGCTAATATTTGGCACAACAGACCTAAGCATGTACAACCTATCATTGAGCTTCTTCCTTCGCCGCCTCTCCGCCATAAGATTTTTGGACGGCATCCCCTTCTTCTTCTTCTTCCCACTCTCCTCGACCACCACCTCATCAGTTCTCTCATCATCCTCTTCAGAATTCCACATTGAACCCTCATTGCTAGCTTCTTCAACTTCCTGCACCCTCTTCAAATTACTCACTTCCAAAGCTTCCAATCCCTTTCCCCTGCTCGAAAACAGAGCGTTTCCAGAGCCACCAACTGCTTCCATTTCAAACGCAGCGGAGGCACCAAATCCAGCACCCAGCGCCATGGGATCATCGTCGGTAGCCCCCGCCGGGAGCAGCCGAGTCGCCGGCGGGAATTCGGTACCGGAACTCATGTCAGGCGAGCCAGTTTGAGAAGAATGGTTCCCGGAGAAGAAGAAAGCGGTGTCAGGTCCCAAATCGAAGGCATTATCAAAAGGATTGTTGTTGAAGAAAGAGGCTTTGGGAGTAAAGAAAGAGTGTTCTGGAGCGAAGGAGTCCATGTTTTGGTGTGTCAGAAAGTTGTCATGATCAGCAGTAGTAGTGAGAGTGGGTACGGTATGTTGTTGTGGGAACGGGAAGGGGTTTATGGTAATTGGAGGAGGTTGGAGTATGGATTTGAAGGAAGTGAGAGGGGCATTCATGGAAATTCCAATGTCATTGCTGTGTTCGGTCCAAGAAACGGTGGTGTGAGGAAGAAGCGTGTCGCTCTCCATCGATTGTGAGAGTGGTGTTTTAATGTTTTCTGTTTGGTGTATGAGAGAAACATCAACGCTTATATAAGAATGGGGGCAGAAAGGAAGAAGGAAAGAATGAATAGTGTGTATGCGGCTTGACGTGTGGAGTGTGACTGAAGACAATGAACGGCTAAGGAAACAGCTGCCAGTACTCTGGACTAGCGTGGTGTATCCATGCAGAGCAAAAATTATTAAACCCAAATTAATTATTCCTATCTGGTTAAATTAAAGGCCTAACGAGGAAATAATATTTTATAGAAATATTTAATTTTATGCATGGTAATAACTTACATTCATATTATTAATAACAACCACAATAACATTTTATTTTATATTTTTTAATTATCATCCGATTAATTAGATAATGTTAGATGTAATAAATATAAAATTATATATATATATTAAGTTAAATATAATAATTTTAAATTATTATTTTTTAAGTATTTTTTAATAAATACACTATAAATACATTAAAATTTCAATTATCCAATATTTTTATGATAAATACCTTAACTAATATTCTTAATATACTTATTAGCACGAATCCTTACTTTTATATTTATCAGAGAAAATACTCAATTTGACCTCTGAAATTACATTCGAGTTTCAATTTAGTCGTTGATATTTCAATTTAGTCTCTAAATTTTTCAATTGACTCTGGGACGGAAACTACGGCAGGAACTAATGTGATTAAAATTTAAAAAGTTTAGGGACTAAATTGGGGTAATTGAAACTTCAAGGACTAAATTGAGACTCGAGTATAACTTCGGGGACCAAACTGAATATTTTCTCTATTCATTATTTGAATAATAATTATTGAAATAAAAGTAATTAATTAAATAATAATTTAAAATCTCTTCTGAATGATCAGTGCATCAAAGCAGCATCAAAATTTAAATTGAAAACAATACTGCATTATTTATATTTATTAGTTATATAGCTTAAACATTTGTTCTTTCTTTGGTGAGTTTTATGTGATATTTGATATCTCATACTCATATATAAGCCTAACAGGAATCTTTTAGGGTAATCTGAAAAATATAGTATATGAAAATTTACATCGCAAACAAAAATAGTTCTAAATATATGAATAATAAACAAGTTTTTGAAAAATTTTAAACGTATAAAAATAGGTGAATTCTATCCAATCCTTTCTTAAACAACATGTAAATTATCCTCTATGACATGGCACATTTTAATTGGATATTTACTTTTAACTTGAGTAAATTTAACCTAATAAGAGTTAACATCTTAATTCAAAACATGTGGGCGGTATACCACCACGAACCCCACGTACATCTCGACACTGGACAAGCAGTAAACCACCACGAACCTTGCCAGGTCAAAGCTCAACACAATTTCATTTTTATTTGAAAACCAACATCACTCCCTATAATCTTTTCCAAAACCCCCAAAACCATTTCAGATTTAAAACTCTTTCAAAATACCAAAGGAATCGTCCATTAATTAAACCTCACAACAGGGTCTAGAGACTTTGACAACCAATCTCGTTCTTTAAAATTATTAAAAAACTTGAATCATAATTCCTTAAAATGTAGTTCTTTAATCAAACTCAAACATAAATCTTTTCTTACTAAATCAGATCCAAGGCATAACCTTTTTTATTAATAGTTCGAACTCAAAACATAAATATTTTCTCAATGAAGCTCAAAACATAATTCTTTCATTGATAAATCAAACTTAAAGCATAGTTCATTCTGAAATAAGTCAAAATAAAATAGTATGATTCTTAAATCAAATTTTCTCTTCAAGTAGTGCTTCAAACAAAGTCTCAGAGTTTTCATAAAATTTCGACAGCACCTCCCCTAAAACTCGGACTTTTGCCACCCTTCAAGGGTCCCAACCAAACCAAACCAAACCAAACGCCTGTCAATCAATCAAATCACTTTCAAATTCTAAGAATCTTTTCCAATAGATCAACAAAACCCATTCCCAATATCTCGAATCATTTCAAATGCCAATTCATTTTGAACATCAAATTAAACGCCATACGAAAAAAACCATTTTACATAGTATTCAATCAAACCAACTTACTAACTCAATAATCAGAAACAGCCACAGCCCAATCATCATTCATAATAACCTTCATCCAAGTATAAATCCCGACTAAACATCTACAATTAATCAATAAACCATTCAAAACTTGCGTTTGCATTCATTCAAGGGAAGTCAGTTCAATTCATAAGACTTACGAAATCATAACATATTTTTCATACTAATATCAACTTAAAACAATTCTCGATAGTAAATTAAGTTTAGAAAATCGCCCCTACCTAGACTAGTCGAAACCATAACTTAAACACATCAACTGAACTCTTTTCTCTCTGCCCGAAACCAACGGCAACCACAAACCTCAGCTTCGCTTGCTTTCTCAGAGGCAGAAACAGCCTCAAACGCCACATGCAAACTCGGTTTCTAACTCCTAAAACCATTAACATCGCGAATATTGCATCGATACACAACCCTACGACAGACGACGTCGCAACACCAGCATAAATTATCAGAACAGCGACAAAAGGCTTCTCGAACCAAAAACGCTTACCAAGACAGAGGAAGAATGGCTGAACTGAAACAGCGACAGTCTCCGAACCGGTTTGGCGGCAGCCACGGCAGCCACCTCAAGCGGCAGCGGCGACCTGAACAACATGCTGCGACAATAAAGTTCCCGGAAACTCAACGGAAAGGAAAAACCAACTTAAAACCCTTACCGGCAGTGCGTTCTCCGGTGGCAGAGGCAGCTTCATCCCCTCTCATCCACAACCATCCTCCACGGAGATGGAAGCTGGTCGCGACGGCGGCAGTTCCGACGAAGGCGACGCTGGCGACGTGAACAGCGACAAGGCGCGCTGGTTGGACCTCAGCCCAGCCTCGGATCCTTCTCTCTTTCCTTCGCGCGTCCTTCTCCCGTGACGGAACAGTGGCGGCGACGATGTGGAGCGCGGCGACGTCGCGGAGCGCGGCTCGGCGGTGGTGACGAGGCGTGGTGCAGCGGCGGCGCGGCTTCTCTGCTTCCTCAACTCTGCGCTCTCTCTCTCGGATCTCCCTCTTGGCGGCGCAGCGGCGGCGACGGTGGCAGTGGTGCCCACCGGCGCCGTCTCCCTCTCTTCCCCCTACTCCCTTCCACGCAGCTCCCCTCTCCTCTCATCCCTTTCTTTCTTCTTCTTTTCCCCCGGTCCCCGATCTCTCTTTCCCTTTTTCTTTCTTTCTTTCTCAGCATCTACTATGGGTATTGTGTGTGTTGTGTGTGTTGTGTGTGGGTTTCATTTTTGGGAAAGGGAAAAATGTGGGTCTTTAGGGTTAGGGCTTGCATAAAAAAATTTGAAAATTTTGAAATTTAGTGCATGTTTGGCGCCATTATTTTGTTAAAAAAAATCTTTTTTCAATGAAAAAATATCTTTTTTTATTTTTTAACGTGTTTGGCAAATTTCTAGTAGTAAAAGTAAAAGCACTAGTAAAATCAAAAAAAGATCTTTTTTGAGAAGCTGTAATTTACATCTTTTTTTAAAAGATCTTTTTTCCTTAAAAAAAAGATGTTTTTCATGTAATAAATAAACAAAAAAGTACTTTTATATTGTTATACCCAAACATAATTGATAGATAAAAAGACCTTTTTACATGAGATATCCAAACATAAAATTACTTTTACTTCTCTATAAGATCTTTTAAAAAAAGATAACTCGAAAAAAGATCTTTTCTTAGAAGCTCACCCAAACAAGCCCTTAATTCGAAAACTAATTGAATCCTTAAATTTATTTTTAAATGTTATTTGTTATATTAAATTGTTATTTAATTTTCACTTAAGTATTCCAATTGAAAATATAATACAATATAATTAATTTTTTTATTAATAAAATTTAAAATATTTATTTATAAAATATTATCATATAAAAATCTTATTATTTTACAACTACTAATTTTATACTTTAAATATAGAAAATAATTTAATAATTAAAAAATTAGATAAAATTTTAATTTAAAATTTCAAATATCATTATTATTAAATTTCTAAAACTTTAAATAATAAATAAAAAAATAATCCAAAATTATAGAATTTGAATAAAAAACTTAATTTATTTCAAATTCAATTAATCAAAATTACTTTTAATTATCTTCTATAAAATAATTTATAAAATTAAAATTATAAATAAATAAATATATAATTTAAAATTAGTTCATAATAACCTTTTAAATGTTTTGAGTCTTCCATATGACTATATTTATAAATAGCCTCTGATGTAACTAAGGCTGTGTTTGTTTGCAGGAATAGAACACCACTGAGACACAAAATTGTGTTTGGCAGAGGAGACATGGACAGGGACAGAGACAATGTGTCCGGAGAGACACTGAATTAGTGTATTTTGTGTCCATCCTGACAAGAAGGACACTGAGACACTAATAAGAGACACAACTTATTTTTTATTTTTTCTTTCATTATTCTTGTTAATTTTTCATAATTATATTTTTTATTGTTATATTTTTCATCTCAAATTTTTTAAATGAAAAAAAATGAGAATAAATTGAATTTTCATAATTTATTCTAGTTTATCATCAAACAGAATACAAGAACACAAAATTTTGTGTCTCTATCCATCCGTGTCTTGTCCTGTTCTTAGTGTTTGTTCTGTCCTGTTATTAGAAACAAATGCAGTCTAAGAGACTAATAATACAATATACTTCATTCATAATCTTTTACAATCTCTCTATGATTCATAACTGTGATTTCAACAGTTCGAAAACTTGCTCAAGAGTTACATAATTTTAGCCATTTACACGCACAAGATGTTAACGTTAATTGGCCTCCTCCTCCAACGAGAATGGTGAAAGTAAATTCCGATGCCAATATTTTTATCGAAAATGACCTTATCAGTTTTGGTTGTGTGATTAGGTCCAACGATGGCTCTTGGAAAAAAGGTTGCTCTGATTCTCTTTTTATTTGGAGTATCTTGCGTTGTGAATTTTTTGCTGTGTGGAGGGAATTGGTTCTTACATGGGAGTGTAGTTATAAGACGATTGTTCCATTGATACTTTTTTCCTACTTCAATCTTAGTAGGTGTCTTACATTGATAGTGATTTACTTGTAAAAGTTAGAGAGTTATTGAGTCTTAATTGGGAGGTTTAATTTAATCTTGTTAGAAGAGAAGTTAATGCTCTGGCTAATCTGTTAGCTAAGAAAGGAATTTGGGATGGTACTGATTTTGTTGAATGGTTACAGTCCTAGAGGGAGCTATATGTAGTTCTCCTATGTGACCTTCAAAAATTGTGTTGGTTGCTGTTTTTTCTATTTTTTGTGCTGTGTTTTAATTTCTTCTAAGACACAAAAAAAAAAAAAAAAAACATTAACACGACATAGAAATATAAAAATTATGTTCATATTAAACATAAAGAGATACACATTATGTCTTGAGATATTAAATATGTATTTTATATTTTTTTAATAGGAGAGACAATTATTTTTTATTTTTATTAATTTTTTGCAATTATATTTCATTATTTCTTATAATTATATTTATCTTCTTAAATTTTGTGTATAAAAAAATGAGCATAAATTAAAAATTTTATAATTTGTTCTTATATTTACTATTTAATTTATTATCAAACAAGTACTAAATTAGCCACGTATATAAAAATTAAGTTAAAATATAAAATACATATTAAAAATAAGTTAATCAATAAAAAATATTATGTGCATACTAAAATTTAACTATCAAATCAGTCATCATTTATTCGTGTATAAATATATATAATATTTAACTTATTTTTTAATATGTATTTTATGAGTAAATAGTCAAATTCATCTCTAAAAAATTATTCGTTTTATAAATTGGTCAATGAAATTTTTTTTTAAAAATTTTTAGTTAGTCACATTAGTCATCCCGTTGCTTCCACTATTGATTGTATCAAAATTTGCAATATGGCACGTTAAGTATTATCAAGCTGACTATAGTACACACCTGAAAGTCTTAATTGACTGCTAATATAATAATTTTATAAAATTAGATTAAATCAATCTCAAATTGAAAGGGATCTTGAGGCATTGAAAACCTTCAATTTGAGATTAATTTGATTTAATTTCATAAATTTATTATGTTAGCAGTTAATTAAGACAGTCAGATGTGTACTGTGATATCACTTAATATGTTATATCAGTAATTTTTTATTTTATCAACAATGGAAGTAAAAAAAAGACTAATATGACTAACTTAAAATTTTTAAAGAACTTAATTAAAATTTTTTTAAAAAATTAATTTAAAGAACGGATAATTTTTTAGAGATAAATTTAATTATTTATTTTACATTTTATATTTTAATTTATATTTAATATAAATAATTAATTTTTAAGATATATCTAATATGAATTATTAGAATAATATATATTTATATGTAAATATATAATGAATTAATGATTAATTTTTTAAGTGCACTTAGATTTTTGAGGTCGTCTTAACCAGAGACAAGCGTATTTCAATCATAGTTGTGGATTTTAAGCACGATTTCGAGTCGAATCCCAAAATTTAAGAATCTTCAAGACAATTCACTTGGAGAAGGGCATAGACTGCAACATTGAAATTTGACTTTGATATTGATGAAAATTCAAAATTGCAGCCAAACTATCGCTTTTTGTTTTTAGTGCTGGGGTTATATAGTGGTATTTTTTTAAGAACGTAGAAATTTGGTGTATTTTTAGATTAAAGTATAAAATCTAAAATCTAATCTTTAGAGAGTCCAATTAATAAAGTATAAAATCTAAAATCTAATCTTTAGATTAAAAAAATTTTAAATCTAAGGTTCTGATTTACTATTTAAAATAAAAAAATAAAATTTATATAAATAATACACCAATTAATTATGATACTAAATTATATACCATTTTTTTCATTTCTAAAAAAACTAGTCCAAACTATGCCACCACCAATAAAATAAAATAAACCCCCCAATCATGAAAATATGGAATAACAACGCAGAACACGTTGCATTCAAAGGAACAAGTATGATATGTCTGCTATTACAAAATCCAATCTTGACAGGGCTCTTGTTTTTGGAGAAGAAGGCGATGATGCAGATGAGTCGAGATTGAGTCGCCAAAATCGAAAAAATGCTGCCTCAAAGAACAGGTTGCGTTTTGGTAAGTATGGAGACAGAGTCGAAGGAAGATCAGAAGAGTTGCCACAGATTTTTGGAGATTCTAGCTAGATGGGGGAGAACTGAGAATTATGTCAGTGGCTATGGCAATATTTTGAGATATGCTGGTTGAATACAGGGACGGACATAAGGGGCAAGTGGAGGCCTCGTGTTCCAAGTTTTTTTTTTTTTAAATTAATAGTAATAAGTTATTATGGATTTAGATTTTCTAAAGTTTAAATTTTATTTTAGAGAGTAAAGTGTGACTTCTTATTATTAATTTCATAGATGGGATCAAGAATAAATATGAAAGAGAAACTATTCAAGGGTAGAAGATCACACTTTATTCGTTAAAGTGAAATTCAAACTTTAGAGGATCCAAATCCATTATGTATAATTTAATTAAAAAAATTTAGTATTTAGTTTAGTATAAATAAAAGTCTAATCCAATTTAAATATTAATGATTTCTAATATCTAAAAATTAAGTAACAATATTGAAAAAATCTGAAAAAGACATTATTGCTAATATTTTTAATTAGATAAAAATTTTCAAATTTCATAAAGTAAATTCTTTTTCTTCTTGTGATCATCTTTTTTTATTCATTTGGTATTAATTCTCTATATTTCAACTGCTATAACTAAGAGATTTTTTTTAACTATGAATATTATAAAAAATAACTCAGAAACAAAATAAAAGATGAATTTATTACTAATTGTCTTTTAATTATATTGAAAAAAATTACTAAAAAATTTGACACAAATTCTATTATTGATGAATTTTATAATATGAAGAATCGATCACTTTGTTTATAAAAAATATACACATATTTTTTGTACATTAAAATACATTTTCTATCGATATATTTTTTTAATACATCTTATATTATATAATTTTTTTCTTAATTTTAATATTATATGTGTTATTGATCCTATAATAACATTTTTGGATATGTCCCCAATTGAATAGGTGAAAATCGGATCAGAGTAACTTTTGGGTCAGTACCAAAAAGAGGTTATAGTTAAAGGATAAAATAAACTTATTAAATGAATTCTTAATCTTAATAGGGTTAATATTCATTGTGGTTAAGATTCAGGGGACTAAATTTTATTTTTTTTTATTAAAAATAGAAAAACTTAAACTTACAATTTTTTAGATGAATATAAATAAATTATATTATTTGACTTATAATTTATTGTCAACTAAAGTAATTTACTATGCAAATAAATAGTACGAAGACAATAAAGTGAAAGAACTACTAAATTTACAAAGCAAAGTATTCTAAGAACTTTCATAAAAAGCTCTATTCAATGGAATTACAAAAAATAATTATAGATTTGTCTCAACCTATTATTTTATATTTACATATTCTTAACAAAATTTTTAAAATTTCAAAAACAAGTCCAAACCTTGAAAAAAAAGTAAGGCTCAGTATTTTTAGAAAGCAAAAGAAGAATCGATAAAAAGAAAACAACCTACGTGATCGGCAATAATCAAATTGTTTGTGGCTCTAAACTCAATTCAATCGATAGTAACCATAAGCGTCCTAAGCACTCTCACTAGAAACACCGATTGCCTAATAAACAATGTCGTCCTCATTGTTCGAATCTAGGTACACAAATAAACCACCACTTAACTCAACATAATCATCCTTCTCTAACAACACTTTCAGATTTTCTAAATTGATCCAACCTAATTGCCAACGTGGCAGTGAATCGTCGCTTGACACAGGTGCAAAAGATGCCAAGAATTTGCCATTCTTGAACAGCAAAACCTTATGTCTAGAGAATGGTAATGGTGGTTGATGATAGTATGTTTTCTAAAAATTGTTAATTCCGATGAACAAATATTGATATCTAGAAAATGGCATATATGAATATGACGATGGTGGTTAAGATTTATTTTAAAAATATAAAAAATTTTGTTAAAAATGTATAAATATAAATTAATAAATTGAGATAAAATTATAAATATTTGTTGGCAGTTTTATTGAATGGAGCTCTTTACATGAGTTCCATCAAATACTTTGCTAATTTACAAAATTCAAAGTATTTGTTAGAATTCTCTACAAGAGTTATATTTAATGATACTCTGTAAATTATTTAACTCTATTACTATATATATATATATATATATATATATATATATATATATATATATATATATATATATATATATATATATATATATATATATATATATATATAATTCATTAGAAAATTGTTTACTCAAAAGATCTCTTCGTTTTTTAGGGGATAATCATAATCTATGAAGTTTGTTATATATATTACTAATTTTATAACTAAAATGTGTCACATGTCATTTTTTTATTATAATTAAAATTAAATTTTTTTTAAAATTAAAGAGTTTTCTCCTTTCTCTCTATTTCTTTCTATTTCTCTCATTCTTTAACCCATTTTATCTCTTTTTTATATCATTATCAATTACTAATTATAAATTTTATCATTAAAATATACAACATGATATTTTATAATTGCATTCAAATTAAAATTGAAATATTAAAATTGAAACATAGTTATATTATATATCTATTATCTATTATATATTACTAATTTTACAACTAAAATGTGTTAAATATCACTTTCTCATTGCAATTAAAATCAAATATTTTCTTCCAAAATTAGAGTTCTTCTCTCCTCCCTCTCCCTTTCTTTATTTCTCTCGTTCATTCACTCACTCTATCTTTCTTATATATCATTATCAATAACTAATTACAAATTTGACCATCAAAATATGTAACATAACATTCTTTGATTGCATTTAAATTGAATTAAAATTAAAATATTAAAATTAAAATTAAAATATAACTATATTATATATTATATATTACTAACTAATTTAATAACCAAAGTGTATCACATGACACTCTCTTATTAAAATTGAGAGAAAATATTTTTTTTCCAAAATTAATAAACTCCTTCCCTACATTCTCTTATCTATCTCTCTTCATTTTTTTGTTTCTCATACCCTTTCCACTCTATATATAATTTATATTTTATATTTTATATTAGTAATTTGATAAAGCAAAATGTGTCACTAGATATTTTCATTACAATTAAAATAAAATATTTTTTTCTAAAATTAACAAACTCTCTCTCTCTTATTCTTATTATTTAACTTTCTCTCTCTTTTCTCTTATTCTCTATTTTTTTCTACCTTTCTATTCTACAAAAAATAAAATTAACAAAATAATATAATTTAAATTAAAAATATTATTATTATATGCATATTTTTTTATTTAGTTTTAAACTTTATTGCTTATCTTTTTAATTTATATTTTTATTTCTCTCTCTTCAAATATTTATTACATATAATTTAGAGAGAATACTAATGTTATGATTAAAAATTAGAATTAAGATTCAATTGTTTAAAAAAAATTGACTTGCTTTTTATAACTATCAATATGATTTTTTTTAATATCTAATTATATTTTTATATACATAAAGAGAAAAAAATATTATTTTTAAATAGCAAGTATAAAAATTAATTATTTCTCTTTGTGTAACAAACTTAACACCTAATCAAATGTAAAAGTATACACATTAAATTCTTTTAAATTTTAGATAATGAATGTCAAAATTAATTATTAGTAAAAAATTAAACTCTTTTACATAAAAATAATAACTAAAAATCTTAGTATTTGATTTTTTTATCTACGGAGATTCTGGTATTCTTAGTCAACGGAAACCTTTGTCTCCTAAAACTTTTTTATAAAAGTAATTTGATTCTATAAAATTTTTGTATCATAATCTATAATGTTATGATAAAATCGATGATATAATTTTAAAAAATTTATATTCTTATAATATTATTACGAGTAAAAATATTAATTTTTTTCTAAATGTTCACTGTCAATAGTTTTAACTTAATCGGTTTAACCGAAGAAATTGGGTCTTTTATTGAGTGTGAAAGGTTAACAAAATTTTTTGATAGATTTTCGGAATTGCTGGAATTTTTTTATTAGTTTAGTTTCCATTTCAGTTTAATTCATCCTTTTGTTCGGTATTTTATCCATATCTAATTGAATATGATGATTTTTGAAGTCTTTGCATTTTTTGGGAGTTCTATTACACCATGAAACAGGTGGTTGAATGAAGAAAAGTAGAAAAAAATGGATGAAGACTTGAAAATTAAAGTAGCATACTGAGGCCATACAAAGAAACAAATTAATTTTAGATTTATTTATGTGGTGTTGTTCTGTGCGAATATTGAGACTTAGATGTTACTTATGCTTAAATACAACATAATAAGTTGGGAGCCATTTTATAAATATTTTGGACAACTGAATCAAATAAAACTCTCCATCAATTACTCTGCCTACAAAATTATGCATGCTATGTTTCGGGTTTGAAGCTACAAACACCTATCTTCATCAAACTAAATCACAGTATGCTGTAAGAATTAATTTAAACTACAAAATTACTGATTAATACTTATTTTCAACCCAAAAAAAAGAACAAAATTCGTACCGATAACATATTCAATAGTTGTTAGTTGTTACTCTTAATCATCAAAATAATCAACATATTTACCCTCCAAATCAGGTGAATGAGGGGAGAAAATAGAACCAGATCCACTATGAATGAGAACAAGCTGTGAAGCTCCACTGTATAAGGTATGGGATACTGAACGATCGTCGATCGAGCTCTACTTTGAGTTTGTAGCACAAAATGAATACCACCTTTAAAATCCAAGACCAATCAAGCATCATTGTGATAATTTTTGGTAGAGAGACAGAGACGGAAAGACTGAAATTGAAAGACAGAGACTAAGAGACAAAGATTGAAATAAATTATTTGGTGCAAAATAAAAAATAAAAATTGAAACAAGAATAAAATTCTAATTTAATTGTACAAAGGATAAAATTGAAATAGAATATTTTAAGTATAAAATGTTATTAAAATTTTAGTCTTTATCTCTAAAAATTTCAATTCTCTGTGTCTTACATTTTAAAAGTACTGAAATATTGAAATTTTAGAGACAAAAACAGAAATTTTAGTATCAATTTTTAAACCAATAAACATGATATTAAATCGGTGTCATTGAACGATATCCATGTCTGCAAAACAGGACATGCCTACTATTAATGTTCTGAACCGGTAATTTTTTTTTTTTTTGGACGGGACCCAGGCCAACAGACCAGCCCAGATCCATTACAGAGATCCATGCCCTCCCCGAACCGACCCGTTATCCCTCTGACCCGACCCATAATCCCTAACTGAAACCCACCCTTGCCACTTTCTCCTTCATGGTTTCTGCTCTTCAACTAGACGACCAGACTTCTGCAAGTTGCTGACGCCGCCGGATTAAGGACGACGAGGGTTATCCTTCCGAATTGCCATCGCACCACCTTGTCTCCGCCGTAGCAACCAGGCCTCACCAACAGCGCCCCATTATCCATCTTTGTATCTCTCCCTGCGGTGAGAGTGAGAAGCTGGATGCTGGCCTTTCTGTGTCAATGTTTGTCTTCCTCAGGTCGCCGATGAGCTAATCTGACCGGTGCATGGTTGCTGGTGCAACCTGAGAGAGTTCGCGGAGGATTTACTAATCTGAGCCACTTTCGTTCTGCCTTGTCACCATGGCAGGAACCGGGCCTCACGACAGCGCCCTTCAGCACCCTCAGCCAAGGTCGAGTGCTCTTCTTCCCCTCAGCAGTTCAGGGCAGTGAGAGTTCCCCACGTCAATTCCTTTTGGAGTGTCAACTAGTATCTCAGCGTCGCTACCTTCCTTGCCCAGAACTTGGATTCCTTGGTCTCCATAGATCGCTGCCGCCGTGGTCCTCCTCTGCCTCATGATCTCGCAGCATATGCTCCGTAACAGCGTCGTCTTGGGTTGCATGTGGATCTTCTGTCTCAGATCGTTGATGATCTGGATAAAACCTGTCTTACTTGCTTCATTAACTGGTTCAAGCATCTTCTATTTGCCTAAACTCAATTTTCCTTTCGAATTTGTGATTCTTGCTTCACATTTGAAACTCTTTTTTGATGATGCCTTGTATGTCAGCAGGTGGTTTGATGCTCCAATTCGCTCGTAATGTTCCTGCTTCTGCTGCTTTAGCCACTGCATGTGCTAGACAATTTCCATTTCTGGGGGTCCAAGTTATTCCTTTCTCAGGTAAACTCTCCATCAAAATTTGAATATCTTGGGTTATGGCCATAGCCTCCCCTAAAGCTGTCTTAGATTTAATTGCTTGAATTAGCTTTAAATTATCCGATTCTACTAGAGTTCTGCCCATTTGTAGGTTATTTACTATGATTAACGCTTGCTTTATCGCCTGAGCTTCTGCCACCGTACTTGATTTAGCTTGAATCTTTCCTGTGAAACCTAATATAATTTTCCCTTTGTAATCTCTGATAACCACAGCTATTGCCCCCGTTCCCGTCTCCTTCCTAAAAGCTGCATCAACATTTGCTTTCAGCCAGTTTGCAGAAGGAGGTCTCCATTTCACCAGGTTGGTATTGTTCCTTTTTGCTTCTATTTTTTGTGTTTGCTGCTTTTCTGCTAGCTTCCAGTATGTTGCCTCTAGTGCTGCTGCCTTGTATATTGTCCATCTAGGATTTACATCCTGTTTTTGGAATAGCTTGTTGTTCCTTGTTTTCCATATCTCCCACATTAGGAATCCCAGCTTGCTTATTCTCTTTTCCTGGTCCTCTCCACCTGCTGCTCTCAACTTCTTTATGCATTCGACTATCCAATTCCCGATTGAGCTAACTGTCACAGCTGTTGGAGTACACTGACATTCCGCTCCGAACCATGTCGCCCTAGCCCAATCACATAATAGTAATGCGTGTTCTACTGTCTCTGAACTTTTTAAACATATCTGACAAACTGGATCTGGTGCCATCTTCCTTTTATATAAGTTCGAACCTACTGGTAATATATCATGACATGCTCTCCAAAGGAACATTTTGATCTTCTGCGGGACTTCCATCCTCCACACCTCCTTCCATATCTCCTTTTTATTTTCACTTGTTGATGGACCCCCGTGTTTCATGTTCTGCTCTGCCCTTCTTGCCACATAATATCCGGTTCTAATTGAGTAAATTCCATCCTCCCTCCATGGCCAATATAGGTTGTCTTCTTTGTTCATTACACTAACAGGGGTGCTGAGAATCTCTTTACTGATTTCTTGGGAAAATTCGCTTTCAATCTTCCATTTGTTCCATCCTTCCCCATTTACAATGAGATCCCTGACCTTCGAGTTATCTGTACTGTTTGTGCTGAGAGGCCCGCTCCTACCTGCGATCCAATTATCCCTCCAGATGCTAACTTTGGATCCATCTCCTATACTCCACTTTGCACCTTCCCTTAATAGCTCTCTTCCATGTAGGATGCTTCTCCAGACCCATGACGCGCCCTTTCTACTCGTCGCTGTCCAGAAATTGCCGTCCGGGAAATATATCGATTTCAAGATTTTTACCCAAATTGCATTCGGGTTCTTTAATGCTCTCCATGCTTGTTTTGCAAGGTAGGCGGTATTCTGTTTTTCGAGGTCTTTAAACCCCAGACCCCCTTCACCTTTACTATCAGTAATGCTGTCCCACTTCTTCCAATGGATGCCCCGTTCCTTCCCCGATGCTGCCCACCAGAATTTTGCAACTTTTGCGCAGATTCTTCTGCAAAAACTCTTGGGAAGCTTTATGACATTCATGATATATGATGGCATTGCCTGAATTACTGACTTTATTAGTGTTTCTTTGCCTGCTTGGTTCAACAATCTTTCCTTCCATCCTTCTAGTTTATTCATGATCTTTTCTTCAATCCATGCTAGAGCCTTGTTGTGAGATCTTCCCCATATGGCTGGTAACCCCAAGTATTTTCCTGGCGTGTCCCATGTTGTCATTCCTAAAATTTCTTCAATGTTGACCCTCGTTTGTATCGGCACTTGGTTTCCAAAGAAAATGCCTGACTTGTTCATGTTGATCCTTTGTCCGGATGCCTCTGTGTATTCGTTTAGCACGGTTATAATCTGATATATCTCCTCCTCATTCGCCTTTGCAAATATAATGCAATCATCTGCGAACAGCAAGTGAGTGAGCGCCGGAGCTGTTGGAGCTATCTTTAGACCTGTTATATTACCTTTCGCTTTAGCCGCCTCCATTAGAATTGTGAATACCTCAGCTGCTAAAATAAACAAGTATGGGGATAATGGATCCCCTTGTCGAAGACCCCTCTGAGGTTTGATCTTCCTCGACAGCTCTCCATTAACCTTTACCCTATAGGTTGCACTTCTTACACACTTCATTACCAAGTCGACCCATTTTTCTGCGAAGCCGAATTTTATGAGCACCTTTTCGAGAAAATCCCATTCAAGCTTGTCATATGCCTTGTTCATGTCTAACTTGATTGCTATATTTTGTGATCCCTCTCTTCCTTTCTTATTTAGGCTATGGTAAACTTCTTGAACAATTACTACATTATCTTGTATGAGCCTTCCTCCCACAAATGCACTTTGGGTTGGAGACACTATATCCTCGAGGAGCTCTTTCAGCCTCAGAACTATGATCCTGGTTATAATTTTGTAAATGAAGTTACAACAACTAATAGGTCTTAACTGGTTAAGTTCTTCCGGATCCTTGACCTTTGGAATTAAAACAACTATGGTTTCGCTAATTTCTTCCGGCAAGAATCCACTCCGAAAGAATTCTCTGACAACTGCACATACCTCTTTCTTGATTATCTCCCAGTGTTTTTGGTAGAATAGTCCATTCAAGCCATCTGGTCCAGGAGCCTTGAGACTTCCCATGCTAAAAACTGCTTTGCTGATTTCCTCTTCTGTGACCTCTGAGATAAGCTCCCTGTTCATGTCTTCCGAGACTCTCACTGGAATATTGCTTAAGACTGATTCATAACTCCTTTTATTATTGGAAGTAAAAAGTGCGTCAAATCGTTCCTCTATATGCTTCATGATATCTTTTCTCTCCTCTATCCATGAACCCGCCTCATTTCTAAGTTTGTCAATTCTGTTCCTTCCCCTTCTTTGAATAGTTGTGGCATGGAAAAATGATGTGTTCTTGTCTCCCCATTTTAGCCACTTCAACCTGGCTCTTTGTCCCCAGTATTTTTCTTCCTGTTTCCATAATGCAGCAATTTTCTCTTTTATATGCTGTATTTTCTCTTGCTTCTCTTGTGTAAATTCTGAATCTTGTAGCTTCTTTAATTCCTCCTTCAGCTCGTGTATTTCCTTATCTGCTCGCTTTAACGTCCTCTTGCTCCACTTTTTAAGCTCCTCTTTACAATTTTCCATTCTTGTTGTTAATCCTTTCCAAACGCATCCTTGGACGTCTTCTTTTTCCCATCCCTTTCTTACTGTGTACTCGCACTCCTCATGATCGGTCCAAAAGGCCTCAAATTTGAAACTCTTCTCTATCCTTTGAACTTGATTTATGTCCAAAACTAGAGGGCAATGATCAGAACTAATAGCCGGCAGAGCTTTGAGTGATGCTTGCTGATACAAGACTCTCCATTCCCAATTAGCTAGTGCCCTATCTATCCTTTCCCTGGTGATGAATCCATTCCTTGGATTTCCGAACCATGTGAATCTTCCTCCTTTTATATCTAAGTCCATAAGGTAATTCTTATCTACAAACTGCCTAAATTCTCTTACGTGACTTTGTGACTTTGGATGTAGACCAATTTTCTCTTCTTGGCTCAAAATGTCATTGAAATCTCCTATGAATAGTTGTGGCTCCCCCCTGTTGTTGTTGTTGGCTGTGATAGCTCTCCATTGTTCTCTTCTTCTTCCAAAACATGGGTTTCCATATATAAAGTTGCACTCCCATATCTTTCCTTTTCTATCATCAATACGGGCTTTTATATGATTTTCACACGAGAAATAAATATCAATATTATATATTTCATTCCACAAAAGGCATAGCCCTCCGAACAGTCCCCGGGGTTCTATGTGAAATACATTCTCAAAATGTAACCTTCTTTTCAACTCCTTAATGGTGCTATCTCTAGCTCTAGTCTCCATTAGAAATATAAACCGATAATTAAACTACAAGCAATTTAATTTAAACACCCAAAATATATTAAAAGAAAACTGAGAAACAGATCGATTTTTTTTTTGTAAAAACAGATTGATTTTATATGTAGAGTCTTTCATTTAACTAAAAAATTATTATGGACCAGCCAAAATTGGGCCATATATATATACCAGGCAAACAAAGCCCAACATAAGAAAATAGGACCCCAAGACCAAAACAAGAAAACAAAATTAGGACCATATCCCACCAAAATGAGAGAAGATCTTATAAAAGTCTCTCCTGATTCCAAAAACTGAAGGCTATAAATACTAGGCACAAGAGCCTCCACAAACACAATTATCATTCTTGATCCTAATCCTAGTAACACTTGATCCCACTGTAAGTAATTCTATCCCAGACCAAAAACAAACTTTTTTTTTATTTATGGTATCTCTTAATCTGGTAAGTTAAACATTAATTCACTATAAATCTGAATTCTATTTAAGAATTTCTTTAACCAATAAGTTATTGCAGAAACAAGGTTAACTTATAATTTTGAACAAATGAGCTTAAGATTATATTAAAAAATTAAGGCTGTTTAACAATAAATTTGACTCTAAAAGCCAGAATAGTGAATTCAACTATTCAAATCTAATTCTTGTAGCAACATATAAAGAAACACCTTTAACTGCAACCATAATTCAGAGCTGCTAGTCAAAGCTTGTGCATCATCGTAAATAGACCCCAAAAAGTTAAAATTTAGACTCCAAAGCCAATTAAGACACGAGGCATAACAATGAAAAAGGCCGGACAAGATTGAATATTAGAATAATCAACATTTTAAGTTTTAAGAAAAAAGAGGCAAGAATGCAATGTTAGATATGACTGATGAAAGAAAGTTATGCGAATGATATACATAATAATAAAAACGCAAAATCTGTATGTAACACTTGCAAATCGAAGCTTCAATCATGGAACAAGATAGACACTTAACTAAAATGTAGCATGACCTGCTCGAACTGGTATAAATAACTAATTTATATATTATGACGATCTAACTTTCATGTTGGATAGTTATGTGCATTATATTATCTTTTATAAGATGAACATACCCAACGACAAATCAACCTGTTCGGTTGCTCAAAGGGATGATGTGTCGCTTAGGCGGCTAATTAGAAGCAACAAGGGGTACGCAGTATTTGAATCTGGGTGCGAGTTCCACAAGGAGAAGTGCAACCTCGATCGTCGGTGGATTGGCAGATAGGACCACCTGCAAGACATTTTGATACTAAAGTAAGCGTCTGTACGATGAGATGAGTAGCTTGTGCCCTCATTCATTGAACTCCAACTAAGTACAACTAGTTCTTTACTATGCCAGGTCATGTGAGGGGCCAAACTCATTGATATATACAATTGTTTTAGTCTAGGATTAAGGGTAAATAGTGCATCCGTTTGTTTGGAATTTTCTTTACCGTTGTTTACCAATTCGTTCTCTCTCGACTTGAAATTTTGGTGCATCACAAAATCTACAAGCAGTTAAATCTACGTTCCCCTTGTAACAGCATACAATCATTCAAATAACAATCGAGGTTGACTGAATTTAGATCCAATTTAAAAATTAACTTCTTTATTTCGTAGTGACTCCAGTGGATGCCACTAACCCTGACAGGTACTAATTTGTGACAAAAGAGTTGCTCACTTATCAAAAACTCTTTGGTGTGATTTGACTCAAACTTAATACTCATCATTCTAATATATGCAAACAATTTCGAATGAACAGACCCCTCGTACAAGGATTTTGTGGCAGATTCTAACAGATGATAAAAGCTCTTTGCCTCCGGATTAGGCTCTTGTTCGACATCTTCCATATTAGTAACACCTATTATATCAAACACAATCTCATTGTATCTCTCTTGATTACCCTTCCAATTTATTTCTTCCGTGTTTAGTTCTCTAACCATCCAAACTCTCATTGATCGACCCCAGACATATTGAAATTCGAGGCAGATTGGTTAATTTTCTACTCGTCCACTTCTCCGTATTCTGTCCACATCCAATACCCATCCTTAAACCCATTACAGTAGAGGTGAAGTGTTATATTAGAAGGTCCTAACCACTTAGTCAGTCGACACTTATAGCACGGACACCTAGATACCCCTTGAGATCTAAACGGTTCCATATTGAAGACATACGCAACAAACCCGTCAATCCCCTCAAAGAATTTAGGTTTTAAACCCCACTATCCATTGTTGTCCATATCATACATCCATAGACGATGACTTGAAATCATCTTACAACAAACACCCTAAAATTCATCCAATAACACAACTTATTAAAATTTTTAGAAAATTTGGCAAGGTAGGTGTCTCCTAACTCCTATAATTAGAATCTCTAATCAAATTCGATTATCATTTTCTCATAAACCAAACACTTTTTAAACAATTTAAATAAAATTTTGGCAGAACTTTCCCTTAATTCGGAGATATCCACCAAATAAATTTAACAATTTTCACAAAGAAAACAGTTGTAGCTAGGCATAAATTAACAAACATGAATTCAATAACACATCAAATCCTAACCTTCTAGTGCGCAACCCTTTATAACTCCACAGTTTTCTAGCAAACAAGGGTTTCGAGAAGGCACCTTTATGCAAACTTCTCCCATTTTCGTCCTAAAACGCTATTCTAAAAAAGTAAGTCCGACATAAAACTTAAATAATTGATTATATTTAGAGATAAAAAACCTACATGGAACATAGATGCACAAAATACGAAAGAAGCGAACTCCAATTGATCTCAGAAAAATAAAACCATTCTAATAAAAAGATAACTTATTAAATTCACAAGGTGAAACTAATTTAATAAACTAAACAAAGTTTTCCAACAGTTCGAACACACTTAATCACACCCTACTTAACCTACCATAACTTAATTTAATTTCTATTACATTAAATTTACATAAGAAATTCTAATCAGAAACTTTATTACACTAATTTAATCAATAATTTGATAAAATACCTAACAAAATCTAAGCTCACAAAAAAATAAAAAAATAAAAAAATATACCAAATCTTAATCGCAAATTTCATTACACTAATTTAATAAAATATTTGATAAACTACCTAACAAAATCCTAAACTCACAAAAAAATATGAAAAAAAACTATACTAAAATTACCTCTGATGGTGGCTGCAAGATGGTGGAGGCGTGATGGTGATGGGAGGCGGTAGTGACAATGACAATGTGACCACCACCGACAGTCGTAAACCGACAGCCACAAATGTGAACAGCGATGGCATTCCCAACAACTCCAGTAGTGATCGACAGCTCCAATGGCGACAGCAGAAGCTCTAGCTAGTGATGGCGACGACAGCAACTTCAACACCGAAGAGAGAAGATGAGAAGAGAGAGAGAGAAGAGAGAAAGTGAGTTCGCAGAAGTAAGGGGGAGGGTTTCGCGTTTGAATTTTATCCCAATTTTACCATCGAATTTACCGGTAGAAATTTCCATTGATGAATTGCCTAAACACGTTTCACAAAACCGATATACCGGCAGTCAAATCCGACGGAAGATCCGCGGGTAAAGTTGGTGCTGCTGAAATGAGATTTTGCAACACTGATTACCGTTAAATTTAGTGGCGGAACATAACATCTGACAGTAACTAATGCTAGGAACTAAATCTTGCTTGTATCCGACGCAAAAAAATCCTAAATCCACCGGTAATGGCCGCCGCTAAATCCGATGATATTCAGCGTGTTTCTTGTAGTGGCTCTCCATTCCATGCTTCTTGCCTTCAAATCACTCCTCCATCTCATTCCCGTGTTATGAATTTCTCTCTAGCTTTCAAGGAATTCCTTGAAATTTTAGATTTCATGGCCAAGGTATCCACAAAAATTGCAGTAAACTCCCAATCGCTTGTATTTTAAAAGGATTTCGAAAATAGTTTTGTTAGGGCTTGCTACCTTAATTGACTGTCGCAGTGGTGTAGTGATGTTCAAATCAACCCTCACTTTCATGATTCGGTCTTCTCGGCCTCTCATGTTAAAGGTGTCAACTTCCATGACCTCCCCCAACTTCTCTCCGGTCTTCTTTGTCGCTTCCTTAGTTTTACATAATTCTGACATTTTCCATAATTAGATCTACATCGGAATTTTTGAGAAATCTTCTTGTTCAACATCTATATTAGTCGTCCACCTTTTCAGGTGTATCAAGAATTGTTTAATCAGTCAGAGTGAATCAACTTGTATTCTGATCATGTCTGCCACCTTTGCAAAGAAAAATTAGAAAACGTTCTCCTCATGAGGTTTGATCCGAAATCCTTTAGGGTGGTTCCAAATTGTAGCAAATGCTCCTTCTAAAGTATCAATTTCAAAGTCTCTATCCGCTATAATTCTCCCTATTAAACTTCTTGAGCGGATGTCCAAACCCTCATTTCATCCTCTTTTGTTTAATGTTATAGTTTAAGTTTGATTGTGTGGCTTATTAATCCTAATCTAAGTAGCATATACTTATTATTCTCATTGTATTTATGCAGAACAATAAACATGATAAAAATATACAAATAGTAAAAAACATAAACAAAACAAAAAATACAAAATTCATAAAGTCATTCATTATAAATTTGAAAAGAAAAGTTACAAAATTCAAATAAATAGTTTTTCATCCTATCAATTAGTTATCCAAGTTTGGTACTGTAACTTGACTCTATGATTGATCAGTAATGTCTTGGCATGAATAAAGTGGCAAAACTCATTATTCTACCATAATTTTTTAAGAATTCTTTAGCTTCTAGTACCGTGTGAAATTTCATACCTAATTTTAGTATTTTTTTTCTACTATAATTGGCTTGAACAAAATAAATAATAAAATTTCAAATATTAATTATTATAAACATACAAAAATAAGAGTACTTTGTAAAAATTAACGATAAGTAATATTTTGATCTCTAAGGTTTAGGGTAAATATCAAATTTGACCCCAACGTTTTATTCGGTATTAAAATCGTCTTTTTGACTTTATACGGACAAAAATACCCTCTACCACCACCACCACCACCTTTACCACTATCACCACCTCCCTAACTCCTACCAAATACCAATAATCAGATTCAAGAACACAATGTTCAACACCGACAATAACAAATTATTCAAATTCAGAAACGATAACATCAAATTCAACACAGAAGCATGATCAAAATTAGAAGCACAACAACGATGAAATCAGAAAAATAACAAATCAAAATTAGAAGTAGAAGTAGAAGCAATCGTAAAAGAAGAAGCAAAAGCAGAAGCAGAATCGAAATCAGAATCAGAAGCAGAATCGACGAGGAGCAGCAACGAGGACGTGAAGTGGCGGCGAGGTCAGTAATAGCGGCGGCGGTGGCGGAGCGCGACGGCGACGAGGCACCCCTCTTCCTCTCTTTGGTCGTGCGCTCTCTCTCTCTCTCTCCCCCTCTCTCTCTCTTCGTGAGCTCTAATGCGTGAGCATCTTTTCTATCTTTTTCTAGTGAATTTGCATCTAATTTGTTGAGTTTAATTAAGAATTATTTATGTTTTAGCCACTATGGATGCTATTTTGAGTTTTGTACAATATTGTTTATTTTAGGTAGCATTCGACTAGATATGATATAGTTTCTGCAGTACAAGATCAAAAGGAGATGACAGCGAGGAGCGAGGCGTACGCGTGCCTGACGCGTACGCGTGATTTGGAGATATCCATGGCGACGCGTATGCGTGACTGACGCGTACGTGTGATTTAAAGATTTGCCCAGCGACGCGTTCGCGTGACCGAGGCGTCCGCGTGACTCGCAGAAAAGACCATCGACGCGTACGTGTGACGGACGCGTACGCGTGACATGCGCCACGTGCAGAAAACGCAGAAGCCGCTGGGGTGATTTCTGGGCCCCATTTTAGCATCCAAGTTAGGCGCGGATCCAGTGAAGCCAAGTGGTCCCCACGTTACAAGACGTGGAGTAGTTAGTTAATTCTGATTTAAATTCAAATTTGATTTTAAAATAGAAAAAGATATTATCTTAATTTTAAATATTAGATTTTAAATTAATTAGGATTAGTTATAAAAATGGGAGACTTCTCTTCTATTAGGTACATTCCATTAGGGGATTCTATTAGGAAATTCTATAAAAATTTACATTCTGCATTCCATGAGCAACTAATCCTCCATTGTTAAGGTTATGAGCTCTGTCTATTTGTATGGATTGATTTTATTGCTTTTTCTATTTTAATTCATGTGTGGATTTATAATTTAAAAATTGTTTTTGCTCTTTATTTTATGAATTTGGGTGGAACAGAAGTATGACCCTCTTTCTATTTGAGTTTTTGTAAAACTTGGAAAAGCTCTTTACTTGAACAACAGCTTGAAAACATATTCTCCTAAATTTTAATTATCTGGATTTAATGGGATACGTAACATATAATCCTTTTATTTTTTGGTAATTAGAGTTTTTGTGGCATATAAACTGGAATTTGATCATGTAGCTTCTAATTGAAATTAATTGACCAAGGAATTGGCAGTTAATGAATTTTAGAGGAGACTAGAAAGGTCTAAGGAATTAGGGTCTAGTCACATATAGTTTGCCATAAATTAAATCCTACATAATTAAAATAGTTAGTAAGAAAAGTAAATCCGGAAAAATAGATAACTCTAAAGCCTTAACTGCCTTCTCAATATTTTATTCCCAACTTATTTATTTGTTTATCCTTTTGATATTTTGAGTTCGAACTTAAACCTTTTGAATATCTCAAAACCCTTTTCTGCTTTCCTAACTAAGCCAATCAATCAATCATTATTGCTTGATCCATCAATCTTCGTGGGATCGACCCTTACTCACGTAAGGTATTACTTGGTACGACCCGGTGCTCTTGCCGGTTAGTTGTGGGTTATAAAATACAGCACCAAGTTTTTGGCGCCGTTGCCGGGGATTGATTGTGATTAACAACTATTAGTTATTTGATTGTTTAGATTAGGCGTTTTAATTTTAATTTTATAAAAAAAAATATTTTATTATTTTTCGAAAAAAAAAAGAAAAATTTTTTTCCTTGTTTCGCGTTAGCAACCCCCCTTCCCAGTTTCGTTTTCTTTAATTTTTTTCTCTTGTTCTTTTATTATTTAAAAAAATAAAAAATTAATTAAAAAAAGAAAAAAATTCAAATTTTTTTTTAAATAGCACCAATATTTTTCTTAATTTCTGAAATTAAGTTTGGTGTTTCCTAGTTAGTTTTATTTTAATTCTTAGAATTCTGTTCTTTCTTCTTTGCTTTCCTATTTACCACATGGTGCGTTTAATCCTTTTTGGTGTTTTGTGCTAAGGAAAAATAATGGAGAGAGATCACATGGGTTACTACTCACACCCGAGTAGTGATTCATATTATGGTGGATGGAGGAACTATCCAAATTTTGGTTGGCAAAGTCAAAACCAAAGAAACTTCAATGCTCCATGTTCCAACTATCAAGAGCCACCACCTCCATATTCATATCAAGAACCACCATCTCAATTTTCATATCAAGAACCATCATCTTTCTACCCATACCAAGAACCACCATCTCCTTTTTCATATGAAGAACCATCATCTCCCTTTTCATATGAAGAACCATCATCTCCTTCTTATTCATATCAAGAGTCACAATCTCCTTATTCATATCAAGAGTCACAATCTCCTTATTCATCTCAAATACCATCAGATCTTGAACTCCTCATGAAAGAATTCCTACATGATATAAAGACGAGTGTCAAAAATGTAGAAAATTATGTGCAGACGATGATCAAGAACTAGGAAGGGGAACAAGCAAATTCCTTCCCAAGAGATACAATGTAAGATCCTATGGAAGAAAGTGAGGAAAACAATCAAAGGAGTTTATACTCCAGTGAACTAGAGAACTTTTCATCCTCACACATGGAAGAAAAGGAAGATGCAAAAGCAAAAGAGGAAGATGTACCCACAAAGGAGGAAGATGCACAACCTCCCATGCCCTTGGGAAGCAATGAAGAAGAGATTGAATTAGAAGACAGCTACCAAGAGGAAGAGGCTGAAATTGAGGAAACTTACAAAGAAGTGGAAGAATTCACAGAAGAACACAAGGGAGTGGAGCTTGCAAGACCTCTCCCAAAGCTATCACCATCTAATACAACATTCAAGTGAGTAAAATTCCTACCCTTAATCCTTACTTTGCCACTTGAATATGGGCTACTAGAAATAGATGGTCAACTTAGAGCTCTTTGTGGCATTAAGCGTAAGATGAAGATGGTTAGTGGCAAGAGATGTCAAGCAAGGTTCAATATGGTTGCATGCTCCAAATTGAAGTGCAAGGATTGGTGTAGAGCTCACTTGAATGGGTTTAGAAGGTTGCTTGGATGTCTCTGTGAGAATTCAGATTGGTTGCCACCCGGTAGGAACAATGGTGATACACAAGAAAATGGGAGTAAAAGCACGGTGTGGGACCCTGGAATTCATTCCCACAATCAACACTCTTGGGACTTTGTCACTTGCTTCAGCTTGTTCAAAGGTGTTATGCGCCTGGTTTGGGATCCCGGTAGCCATTGGAATTACAAACATTGGTGGAGATTCCTGGATCAGTACAAGCATAAGCCACCATGACAAGGAGCTCACCACATGTCCAACTTAAGGACTTTAACTAAAAGTGCTTGGTGGGAGACAACCCACCGTCGTATGATCGTTCCTTTTCATTCTTAGTTGTTTTTCGTAGTAGTAGTTTTCTTACTTATTTGGTTTTATTGAGTTCTTACTAATTTTCTGATCATGCAGCTATTTTAGAATAGAAACCGGATATATATATATATATATAAAAACAAAAAAAAGAGAGAGAAGAGCACCCGACGCGCAAGCGTCGCTGACGCGTACGCGTCAGATGGGTGTGCGTGAAAAATAAAATTTAACAGAGAGATGCGCAGGAGTGGCGCAGGAATAATGCCTTTCGCACAAACAAGCCCACGCATACGCGTACCCCATGCGTGCGCGCCATTGGTGATTTTGGCACTCCACGCGTGCGCGTCACTGACGTGTACGCGTGACCTGGAAAACGGCGTAAATATGTATTTAAACAGAGAGTTGTGTGTGCGCGCTGCTGATTTCGCGCGAATCGCACAAATCCCAGGGCACGCGGACGAGTGCCTGACGCTTATGCGTCATTAAGAAAATTCGCGACCCACGTGTACGCGTGCTACACGCGTACGCGTCGCCTGTGCCGCACAACTATACTAGTTCGCCGTCCAGTTTCAATTTTCTTTTCCTCTCTCCCAATTCCTAATTCTCTCTCATTCTTTTATCCTTTTATGCTTCTTCCATCTTACTATTTGTTTTTGTTTTCAGTTTTTCTTTACTTGAGGACAAGCAAACATTTAAGTTTGGTGTTGACGCTTCACTTAAAGCTTTTCTGTTTATTTCTATGGCACCAAAAGGGAGGTGAATCATCTTCATGGAGGAGCACAACCTGAAGAATAAAGCGACCACTAGGATAACTAAGGTGGTTGAGTTCCTTTCATATTTTTTTTCTTCCCTTCTTTTTCTATGTTATGTTCCGATTTTCTGCTATTTTGCGTTGTTTGTTGCATGATCCTTTATTAGTGAGAATCCTAGGTCTAGTTTAGTTTTCACTTAATTGCTTTAATTCTGAAAAGATGTCTCATGTATTACTCACTGAACTTGAATTAAAAAAAAATACAGAAGTGATATATTGCATGAGAAATTGAGTTAATTTTAAAAGTAGTCTTATTTACTTAAATGTGGTGGTATTTTCTGTAATTCTGAATGCATGACATGAATAGTGCATATTTTTTATAGTGAAGTTTATGAATGTTAAAATTGTTGGCTCTTGAAAGAATGATGAAAAAAAAAGAGAAATGTTATTGATAATCTGAAAAATCATAAAATTGATTCTTGAAGCAAGAAAAAGCAGTGAAAAACACAAAGCTTGCGAAAAAAATAATAAAATAAATAAAGAGAAAGAAAAAAAAGAAAAAACAAGTAGAAAAAGCCAATAACCCTTTAAACTAAAAGGCAAAGGGTAAAAAGGATCCAAGGCTTTGAACATTAATGGATAAGAGGGCCCAAATGAATAAAATCCTGGCCTAAGCGGCTAAATCAAGCTGTCCCTAACTATGTGCTTGTGGCGTGAAGGTGTCAAGTGAAAAGCTTGAGACTGAGTGATTGAAGTCGTGATCCAAAGGAAAAAGAGTGTGCTTAAGAACTCTAGGTGCCTCTAAATGGAGACTCTAGCAAACCTGAGTCACAATCTGAAAAGGTTCACCCAGTTATGTGTTTGTGGCATTTATGTATCCGGTGCTAATACTGGAAAATAAAATGCTTAGGGTCACGGCCAAGACTCATAAAGTAGCTGTGTTCAAGAATCAACATACTAAACTAAGAGAATCAATAACACTATCTGAATTCTGAGTTCCTATGGATGCCAATCATTATGAACTTCAAAGGATAAAATGAAATGCCAAAACTATTCAGGATTGCAGTTGTAAACCCCACTATAAGAAGAGACATGAGCTTAATCGAACTCTCATTCTCATGCAAATTCACATCCTAAGCTTATATTAGTTTTGGTTGCTTGAGGACAAGCAACAGTTTAAGTTTGGTGTTGTGATGCGTGAGCATCTTTTCTATCTTTTCCTAGTGAATTTGCATCTAATTTGTTGAGTTTAATTAAGAATTAATTATGTTTTAGCCACTATGGATGCTATTTTGAGTTTTGTGCAATATTGTTTATTTTAGGTAGCATTCGACTGGATATGATAGAGTTTCTGCAGCACAAGAACAAAAGGAGATGGCAGTGAGGAGCGACGCGTACGCGTGCCTGACGCGTGTGCGTGATTTGGAGATATCCATGGCGACGCGTACGCATGACTGACGCGTATGCGTGATTTGAAGATTTGCTCAACGACGCGTTTGCGTGACCGACGCGTCCACGTGACTCGCAGAAAAGACCATCGACGCGTACGCGTGACATGCGCTACGTGCAGAAAATGCAAAAACTGCTGGGGGTAATTTCTGGGCCCCATTTTAGCATCCAAGTTAGGCGCAGATCCAGTGAAGCCAAGTGGTCTCCACGTTACAAGACGTGGAGTAGTTTGTTAATTCTGATTTAAATTCAAATTTGATTTTAAAATAGAAAAAGATATTATCTTAATTTTAAATATTAGATTTTAAATTAATTAGGATTAGTTATAAAAAGGGGAGACTTCTCTTCTATTAGGTACATTCCATTAGGGGGATTCTATTAGGGAATTCTATAAAAATTTACATTCTGCATTCCATGAGCAACTAATCATCCATTGTTAAGGTTAGGAGCTCTGTCTATTTGCATGGATTGATTTTATTGCTTTTTTTATTTTAATTCATGTGTGGATTTATAATTTAAGAATTGTTTTTGCTCTTTATTTTATGAATTTGGGTGGAACAGAAGTATGACCCTCTTTCAATTTGAGTTCTTGTAAAACTTGGAAAAGCTCTTTACTTGAACAACAGCTTAAAAACATATTCTCCTAAATTTTAATTATCTGGATTTAACGGGATACGTAACATATAATCCTTTTATTTTTTGGTAATTAGAGTTTTTGTGGCATATAAGCTGGAATTTGATCATGTAGCTTCTAATTGGAATTAATTGACCAAGGAATTGGCAGTTAATGAATTTTAGAGGAGACTAGAAAGGTCTAAGAAATTAGGGTCTAGTCACATATAGTTTGCCATAAATTAAATCCTACATAAATTAAAATTGTTCGTAAGAAAAGTAAATCCGGAAAAATAGATAACTCTAAAGTCTTAATTGTCTTCTCAATATTTTATTCCCAACTTATTTATTTGTCTATCCTTTTCATATTCTGAGTTCCAACTTAAACCTTTTGAATATCTCAAAACCCTTTTCTGCTTGCCTAACTAAGCCAATCAATTAATCATTGTTGCTTGATCCATCAATCCTCGTGGGATCGATCCTTACTCACGTAAGGTATTACTTGGTACGACCCGGTGCACTTTTCGATTAGTTGTGGGTTATAAAATACCACACCAAGCTCCTCGACAGTGACAAGGCGTGGCGGCAAGGCTCGAGTCTCCTCTCTCCCTAGCTCGTGTTTCCTCTCTCCCTCTAGTTCTGATTCCTGACGGCAACGGCGGCTCCAAGCTTTGCCGGTGCCGTCCCCCCTTCCCCCTCTTCTTCTTTCCCCTCATCTTCCCCTCCCCCTCTTACTCTCCCTTCCCGCGCGTTCTTTCCTTTTTAAAAATTTTTTTTATAATTTTTTATTAGGTGTAATTTAGTAATAAAATTTAAAAAATTATTAAAAAAGATGATTTTAATACCAAATGAAACGTTGGGGATGATTTTAAATCCAAAATAACGTTGAAGATGAATTTGATTTTGACCTTAAACCTTATGAACTAGAACAATACTTATCCCTGAAAATTATGAGTACTAAATTACTTGGAAAGATATTAAAAGTGCATAATGATGCCATAAAGATATATATTTGAAAAGAAAAAATATACTGAAAAAAGTAATTAATGTAGAATTGTGTTGTACAATTTGATTTTTTCATGTTTTATGAAATCAATTGACAATTTAATTTTCTGCAAATATTATAAAAAAATATATTGAGCAAAATTTCATCAAATATATTGCAGTAAAATTTGAAATTGTTCAATAAAAAAAATTACCTTTTCAAAGAGTAATATTGTGATCATAAACTCATTTGTTTCTTCTAATAAATCTACAATTTTGATTTCTGGAAGCAACACCTCCATGTGTGCCTTGCTAAGCAATCCTATCGTCGTAGCGTCCATAGATGGAGCCAGCATGCTCATTTCACTTGGTGACTCCATCATCTCCTCTGTAACTATCATGCCTTTTATGTTCAATAACACTGTCGTCTTCAATGTCTTTATGGTATTCCCCATCATTTTTCACTGAATAAAAATTTTATTATCGTACACATTCAGTTTTGTAGAAACAACTTTGCACACAATCCTTACAAAGTGGTCCATTTTTCTTTTTTATTTTTTTTAATATTTGACATTTTGATTCCCTTTTTGAAGGTTATAGAAAGCTTAGAGAATGAGAGTTGAATCTATGGCCTTCTTTTACTTTGATTTGATGATGTCTTTATACCCAACTTCAAATTTGATTTTTGTATGAACTGTGCAACAAAAATTTTGAGAGACAATTTCGTTTTGTCTCAAAAATTTTAGAAAACAGAACAACAAGATAAAGGAAGAAGTTGACACCGTCAAATATCCTGGTTCAGTTGCCTTGTGCAATGCAACCTACATCCAGTCTCCACCACAACAGTAGTAGAATTTTTACTATAGTCAAAGTATTTCGTACATCAATTTCTTAGGATTCACACAATCCTATCTGGACACACAAGTTTCTTCCTAAACTTGACTTCGTTATGCTAATACCTAACTCTTTACACTAAGTGCTTACCCAACTTAGTAAGGGGCACTTTACTAGTACAAGACACAAGACAGAAAATTACTACCAAAGAAAATATGAAATCACTCTTGACTTTTCTCTCAAGTATTTCACTCAGCCATTTTCACTCTGAGGCTTTTCTCAATGTCTCTCTCTTAGCCTTTTTACCTCTCAAAGACAATAAAAAAGATATACACTGAAACTGAGATACAAATCAGTAAAATAACAAGGAGATTGATGCTTAACAACCTATGTTGCTATAAGTTGAACTGAATTTAGCTATCTCTGATGAAGCTCTTCATCTTGGTGGAATGTTTCTTTAACTTAGAAATACTGTCCAAATTATTGAGCTCTTCATAGAAAAGCTCTCAAACAAACTCAGATTCGGGTTCTCTCTCCCTTCTTTCAAAACTAAAAAGAATTTTTCTTTTTGTACCTTGTACAGAGTCACAGTTTGGATTTTTCTCAAGTCAACTCTTTGGACTCCTCAATTCCTTAGCTTTTCGCCTCTCTTTCTTCATTTAACCCCCAAATTAGGGATTTTAAAGCTGGTCCTTTTTGCTTGACCGAAGACCTCAGAGCAGCATGAAAAAGCTTGTTCATTGGTAAACCCAAATCCAAACCCTTGAGATAGTGCTTTGGCCCCAAGTAACAATTTGAGCCTTTGACTCATAGCAGTGATTATCAGAAATCACTTTCTCCATATATCCCAAATTGGCGTTGCAGAATTTTGAAGAAGGAGTGAAGAAAATAAATTGTATACAAATGGTAATATATCATCTTTATCCTCTGACTTAGCTTAACCTGATTTGATTTAGGCGATTAGACCTTTGCTTTCTTGATCTACTTTTCTCTTCCTTTCTTCTCTGGTAAATGAACCAGGAAAAAGAAACTCTATCTCTTTCCTCAAGAATCTGACCGAAGCAAGCAATGTGAACGTTGGCTTCAACTTGGAAGAATTGCATTGGGCTTGGATTTTCTTGTCAATGCATTCGGCCCAATAGATATGTTTGTTACTTTCACTTAGGTTTCAATTGAAGATATGGGCAGCTCCTCTTTCCTTGTTTCTATTTGTTTGGCTGCTTTATTTATTTTACCTGCATCACTAAATAAAAACAATCAAAACTAATTGGGTATTTATCCCAATAATTCAATGTTTGTCATCATCATTTAAATTAGTTGTGTACTCAACTCAACAATCTCCCTCTTGATGACAAACATAGTTTTAAGAAAGAGTCCTGCTAGGGAGCCAATAGAATATTTGTACAATGTGTATAATGGGCTATATGAGTTAAAAATGAGCATCATCCACACTATCCAGAATAACCATCTAGGTACTAGGGATAATAAACATCTCATGTCATGAAACTACTCATCCTAAATGTTTAAGCTGATTTTGGGGATCACCAAGGATCGAACTTTTGACCTTTCGGATCTAAAGCTCTGATACCATGTCTTTATACCACTCATCCCAAAAGTTAAAGCTGATGGAAAAAGGTAACACTAATGGTTATATCTCTAATATTGAATCGGACATTCCTAAACTCCCATTGTACACATTGTACAAATATTTCATTGGCTCCATATACTTCATCTTTAAGAAATATGATAAAAGGGATTAAATTAGATAAAGTTAAATTACTTCCCTTTATATGATGTCACTTATTTTTTACTTGCTCCTCCTCTTCTTTTCAAGGGTTGCTCCCCCTGAATTTGTGCTTCTTCTTTAGTTTCCTATTCAGGTATTTCCATAAAAATAGCACAAACTATTCACAACATACATAGTTTAATCAATGTAACCAAGCTCACAGAATGCCAATAGTACAAGATGCATTAACCAAAATCCAGCAAATAAAATTAAATTTGGATTCTTATACAAATATTATTCAAAAACACTTGATTGTGTCATGACCAAACATAGCTAGGAAAAATTCAAAACAGACCATTTGAATAGAATTTCAAAAAAAATAGGGTATGCAAGCCAATAACCAGAGAAAATCATCAGACATTCATCATCTGCTTTTTGCTACTCTCCCTTTTTTCATCAAGGGTGAAAATAATAACGATTTCAAACCTGCAAAAAGTTGTTAGAGTAAAGTCCAGATAACTAGATAAATCAAGAGCAAAATAAGACAGTAATTAGTTGTTTACAGTAATCCAAAACAAGACAAAGTGCAAAATAAATTACAATTATTCCAAGAGACAATTATCCAGAAACACAAAATACAACAATGGAGCAGACATCCTCAAGCATCAAAACTATACTCTTTCAGAATCAGCAGGATTTTCAGGGTCAGAGCCCATGTTGTCACCCTTAAGGGTGTTTTCAATGAACTTCATGAGAACTGCCACCCTGTCTCTGGACTTTCTGAGGTAGTTTTCATGCTTGGTAGCCAATTTTCTCTGCTCTTTGCTTAAGGTAATCAGATAGTTGGATTGAGAGACAAATTCTTGTACCACATCCTTTAGCACTCCATATACAATTGATTTATATTCAGTGGAAGTTGAAGTCCCAAAGGCAGATGGAGGATTAGATTCCTCAAGCTCATAGTCATCATCATCATCATTAAGAACCACTTTTTCAGTTCGAGTAGGTCCTTTTTACTGTTGTTTCACTAAACCACCTGCTTTTAGATATAAGTGTCTATTTTCATTTGTCTCATTTGACAAGTCAACACCAAAATGTTCAAAAATAAAAGTTAAGAACATGCCATATGGAAGAGCTTTATCTTTTTCACTTCTTATGCAATCAAACATATGTGTTACCATTAAGTATGCAAAAAAATTTCAGATTTTGTGAGAATAGCATACAAAATCATAGTATCACAGAAAGACACCCTCTGATAAGAACCACTTTGAGGAGGAATAATGTGGTTCACTATACAATGTAGCTGAGACCGAAGATAACCAACGGCTTTGTAAGTTGATGTGAGGCCATCAATCAAAGAGATATTTTCACACATAACAGCCATAGCATCTCTATAGGAAACACCTAACCCTTCTTCCCATTTACTAGAGGTATAAGCACATGCACCAACATCAGTATATTTTAGCGCATCACTTATGGATTCCTCATTCAAAACAAGGCCACGACCTGTCACATATGAGTAAATGCTGCTCTCAAGGTAGGTCATATTTGTATAAAACTCTTTAACTAAGACTGGGTAGACATGTTTTTTTATTTTAAAAAGATGGTTCCAGTCCAGAAATTGAAGATTATAAGACAAAATAAAATTTTTCTTTTTCAGGGTTGGTAAATCAGCAAGAAAAATTGGACAGATGGTATGATGAATGACAACACCTTCATAGAAATCATGATTCATGGCAGATCGAAAACGAAGGGGGTTGTAATTTGAGTGAGAAGTCATCAATTGTGACTTGTGTTCAAAAGAATCCATAGAAGGTTCCTTCATCAATTTGAGAGATAATTGAGGGTTATCTCGTTGAGGACGTTGAGGGACATACCTAGGCTTTGGTCGAGACGGTTCAGGCACAGTCTCCTCAGCAGCAGGGCGTTTTCCTTTCGATGTGCTTAGCTTTGAAGGGACACTGGGAGGAGCCGTTGGTTTGGAGGATGAGGGATACCTTGGAGTTGTTTTGGTGCGTGCCATTGGATCAGTACGAGAAGGAGAGGTTGAAAGAGATGGTGATGGTGTGAAGTCTGATCTTTGGAGAGAGGAGAAGTTCTAGGTTTTTCAAGGAGGTTGAGGATTTTAGCCCTTGGACTCTTTTGAATAACATGTTTCCTCCTCATTGGTGTGGAAAAAAGTTTCAAACAAACAATGTACTAATGATAGTGGGAAAAAAACGAAGAGGTAGTGGAAGGAGTTATGAAGAGAGAGGTTTGGTAACTGCAACAAGAAAAGGAATTTCTTGAAAGCATGCAACTGCATCACCTATGACTAGACCTTAAAAAGACTTGACATCATAAAAAGTGATTTGATTTTATTAAAAAGATACTACATAAAATAGAATTAATTTAAAAATAATTTTTTTCACTAAAGACAAAAAAACAAATCCACACATGGGTGATGTAACACTCATTGGACCTAGAGATGATAGAGTTTAAGGAAACATATTGGACCACAATAACTCAGAACTGAAAAATTGGCCCAGAAGATTCAGAACTTGCCATTGAGCCCAGAGAATAATATTCAGGATTATGGTTCTTCATTTGACAGAATTGTCTCATACCAACTTGAGAGACAAAAACTTCAACAAACACATAAGCAAAGTGCAAATAATGAATCATAACTTAGAATTCCTAAATTTGTCCTAAGTTAATCTGTCTTCAGCAAGAAGATTGGTAAAAATATCAGCTAATTAATTCTCTGATTTTACAAATTGAATGATAATATTCTCTTTTTGAACATGTTCTCTTATTGAGTGAAATCTCACCTCAATATGTTTAGTTCTTGAGTGCAAAACTGAATTTTTAAAAAAATTTATAGCACTCATATTGTCACATAGCAAGGGAATATTTCCAGCATGTAATTTATAATCATCAAGTTGAGTTTTCAACCAAAGAAGCTGAGAACAACAAGAGGAGGTAGCAATATACTCAGCTTCAGTAGAGGATAATGTTACTGTAGACTGCTTCTTACTATACCAGACATTTAAGGACTTTCCAAGACAATAGCAAATGCCTAATGTACTTCTTCTATCTACTTTATCTCCGGCAAAGTCTGCATCACAATAACCAACTGCAGAAAACTCATTAGTCTTAGGATACCATAAACCAAAATTGGATGTGCTATGAACATATCTAATAATTCTTTTAACTACAGAAAGATGTGATTCTTTCGGTTTTGATTGGAATCTTGAACATATTCTAATAATTTACACAATATCAGGTCTAGAGGAAGTTAGGTTCCTAAGAGATTCGATCATTCCTCTATACCTAATCTCATCAACATCTTTCTCAGTTTCACCCTTTTCTAACTTTGAGTTAGGGTGCATGGGTGTTCCCATGAGTTTGGCATTTTCCATACCAAATTTTTTAACTAATTTCTTGCATACTTCTCTTGATGAATAAAAATTTCATTTTCAGATTGCTTTATTTGAAGCCCAAGGAAGAAATTAAGTTCACCCATCATACTATGTCAAATTCACTTGTCATGAGTTTTTCAAATTCAATACAAAGGGTCTCATTGGCTGATCCAAAAATAATGTCATCAACATAAATTTGGACCAAAATAAAAGAATCATTAGAATTTTTTAATAAATAAAGTAGTATCTATGGTGCCTCTTTGAAATCTATTTTTTAAGAGAAAAGAACTACGTCTTTCATTCCAAGCCCTAGGTGCTTGTCTTAGTCCATAAAGAGCTTTTGAAAGTTTAAAAATATAATTAGAAAATTTCTTATTTTCAAATCCAGGTGATTGAGTCACATACACTTCTTTATCTATTACTCCATTCAGAAATGTACATTTCACATCTATTTGAAATAATTTAAAACGGCAATAAGCAACATAAGCAAGAAGAAGTTTTATGACTTCCATTCGGGCAACAGGGACAAAGGATTCATCAAAATCTATTCCTTCCTCTTGATTATATCCTTGTTCCACATCTTGCTTTGTTTCTAGCTATGCTTCCGTCTTCACCCAACTTGTTCCTGAAAATCCACTTGGTGCCAATCACTTTCTTTCCATTTGACTTTGGAACAAGTGTCCAAACTTGATTCTTTTCAAATTCACTAAGTTTTTCCTCTATAGCCTTTACCCATGAAGGGTCATCAAGTGCTTCCCTGATGTTTTGTGGCTCCATTTGTGAGAGAAAAGCTAAGTTTGATTCTTCATTTGCTTTTCTAGTGGAGGATCAAGTTTTTACACCTTGAGAGATGTCCCCAATGACAAATTCTTGTGAATAATAATTTAAAAATCTCCACTCACCGGGTCTAGTAGACTTAGGAGCAGACTTGGTCACTGATGGATCCAAATAACCGGTGTTCTCAGGAATTTTGCCTGTTTGAAGAGACAAAACAGAATTGTATCCTGCAGGATCTCTTGCAGCAGCAATTTCAGATTCAGGTAGCCCAAAAATTTCCTTTTCATGATTTTGAGCTTCTCTTGTGTTGCCTTGAACCTGATTTCCTGTATCATAATCTTTCAAGATACTTTGAACCAAGTTAGTGTCACAAAAGGTAATATGTATGGACTCCTCAATAATTCTAGCATCTTGATGATAAACTCTATAAACTTTGCTAGTAGTGAAATATCCTAAAAATAAACATTCATATGCCTTTGGATCAAATTTTTCTAGATTTTCTTTGTTAATTAGGACAAAACATTTGCATCCAAAGATATGTAAGTAATTTAAGTTTAGTAGGTGATCTTTCCAAAGTTCATAAGGAGTTTTCTTCAAAAGTTTCCTTATGGTTGTTCTATTCAAAATGTGGCAAGCCGTGTTAACAGTTTCAACCCAGAGAAATTTTAGAATATTACTTTAACAGAGCATAGCTCTTGTCATTTCTTGAATACTTATGTTTCTTCTTTCAACAACACCATTTTGTTGTGGTGTTCTTGGATAAGAAAAATTGTGTGATATTCCAAATTCTTCACAAAAGGATTCAAATGATTGATTTTGGAATTCAGTTCCATGATCACTTCTTATTGAGGCAATCTTTAAATCCATTTCATTTTGAATTTTCTTGCTAAAAATCTTAAAAGACTAAAAGGCATCATTTTTATGTGCAAGAAATAAAACCCAGCCAAATCTTGTGTAGTCATCCACAACCACCAAACCATAATATTTACCACCTAAGTTTTGAGTTTTTGTTGGACCAAATAAGTCAATATGTAACAATTCAAGTGGTCTTTTAGTAGAGACATCTTTCTTTGGTTTAAATAAATTTTTTGTTTGTTTTTCCATTTGACAAGTATCACAAGTGATATCTTTGTAAAATTTTATCAAAGAAAGACCTCTTACTAATACCTTATTTACAAGCTTGTTTGTTTGAAACATGCTAGCATGGCCCAATCTTTTGTGCCATAGCCACTTTTTAGATTCTTTGAAATGAAAACAAGCTACATTTTGATTATTTAGTTCCTCAAGAGTGAGACCATATATATTATCACAACGATTTGCTATGAATAGTACTTCATTAGATTTTTCACTCACCACTCGATATTCTAATCTTTTGAATATTATCAGGTAGTTCAAGTCACACAGTTGACTAATACTCAAAAGATTATGCCTCAAACCATCAACCAAAAAGACACCATCAAAGAAAGTAGAATGACTGTTAGGTTGTTACCTACTTTTTCAACAGCTATGATTTTACCTTTTCCATCATCTCCAAAGGTCACAAACCCTCCATCATACTTATTGAGTTTGATGAAAAATATTGACCTTCCAGTCATGTGTCTAAAACATCCACTATCTAAGTACCACATGTCTTTCTTCTTCTTGGATGCTAGACAAATCCGCACATAATCTCAAGTAACCTTAGGTATCCAAATTAATTTGGATCCTTTGAAGTTAATCCACCTTGCCTGCCCAAGTGCATTAAAATCACAAATAACATTGTAAGTTTGGTTTCCTACTCATCTTCTTTTAATAAAGCATTGTAGGCAAGAATGACCAATTTTCTTACAATTGAAGCAATAATTTTCTTATGCATGTTGCTGAAATTAATTTAATTTTTTATGCTAAAAATAATTAAATGATTGAGGTTTTCCGGTATTTGAAAAATGGGCATTTCTCTTGACAAAATTATTTTTGTTATTAGTATTTCTTTTCGCAAATTCATTCAAACCAAAATTTTTGAAAGCATATGGACTTCTTGAGTAAGAGGTTCTTTTGTGAAATTGTGGGTTTTTGAAAGCAACTTCATTATTTGAGACGTAGTCCAAACCCGACTTGTGTAGCGTAGGTTCAATTTTTGAAGATGATGCAGTTTCATCAAAATAAGATTTTTCAAATTCTTCTTCATAGGTGGGAACATATCCAAGACCAGATTTGTTAATGTTGTATTTTGTTTTTGAAGAAGAGGCTATGAAATTTGTAGAGGAATTATCAAAAACTGCACTCTCTTTTGTTAAATAGCCTAAACTAGATTTTTCAATCAATGGTCTTTGATTTGTAAGTAATTTGTCCAATTTACTAGAACTATGAGTAAATTTTGCTAAATCACTATTCAATCTTTTAATCATTTCATTTAACCTTTCATTTTCAGCAACAAGCTCTTGAGAAGAATCCACAATGTGCTTTTCTTTAAGTTTCTCAAGTTCAAATTTTAGAAATATATTTTCTTCAATAATATCCAAAGTACATTTGATTTTCTTCACATTTTCTTTCAAAAAATCATTTTTAGCTTTCAATATTTCTTTTTCAAATTTGTATTTATTGTATTTGTTCAGTAATTTTTCAGAATTGAGGGTGAGATCATCAATGATAACATGTAAATCATATATGGACAGGTCATAATAATTTACCTCATCAACTTAATTTTCACCATCCATAAAGCAAATTTGAACTTCACATTCAGAGTCTTCTTCCTCATTTGAGTCGTTCTCAAGATCTTCTTAAGATGCCATGAGCACTCTCTTCTTTTCTTTCTTCCCTTTGTCCTCTTTCTTGAGTTTCGGATGGTTGTATTTAAGATGTCCAACCTCCTTGCAGTTGTGACAAATCACTTTGCTCATATCCTTCTTGTACTCCTTTGACCTCGAGCCCTTGTACTTGTCTTTATTCCTCATTAGCCTTCTAAACCTTGTACCAAAAAATACAAGTTCATCATCTGAAAAACTGTCACTAGATTCACTCTCTTTTAGTTCGACTTTTGACTTAAGGGCTATTCCCTTTTTCTTTGAGTCTTGGTTTATGTGTGTGGTTTCATAAGTAAGAAATTTCCCTCTCAGCTCATCATATGTTATAGAACTTAGGTTGTTACTCTCAGCTAGGACAGTGGCTTTTGTTTCCCATTTCTTTGTGAGGCTTCTAAGGACTTTTCTCACTAGAGTTTGTTCTCTGTGTGTTAAACCTATAACATCAAGGCTGTTGATTATGATTGAGAATCTCTCAAATATTTCATCAATGCTTTCTCTATCCTTCATGTTAAACATATCATACTCTTTTTGTAGCATATTAATCCTTATTTCTTTGACTTGTTTAGTGCCTTTGTTTGTAACCTGGAGTTTCTCTCAGATTTCTTTGGCTGTCTTGCATCTAGACACCTTTCGGTACTCCTCAAAGCTGATAGCACAATGTAGTAAGTTGATAGCTTTAACATTCAGTTCCACTTTCTTCTTGTCGTTGTCATTCCATTTAGTTTCCTCTTTTGGAGTCACCACTCCATCAGCACTTGTTTGTGTTGGAATTTTGGGGCCGCTCACAATAATCTTCCATATGTTATAGTCGATGAAATGGATGAAGATTTGCATCCTTTCTTTTCATTAGGCATAGTTTTTCCCGTTGAAGAAGGGATGCCTGTTGTTTAACTGACCTTCTGTTAGAGTGTAAATAAATGTGGTTGTGCCCAAGTTGTTTGCCATTGGATCTTTGCTCCAAGCTGTTAGGCTTGATTCTTGAGACCTTGACTCTTGATAACAATTAAAGGTTACAGAAGGCTTAAAGAAGGGAGGGTTGAATCTATGGCCTTCTTTTACTTTGATTCGATTATGTCTTTATACCCAACTTCAAATTTGATTTCTGTTTGAACTGTGCAGCAAAAAATTTAAGAGATAATTTTATTTTGTGTCATAAATTTTAGAAAACAGAATAGCAAGATAAAGAAAGAAGTTGACACAGTCATATATCCTAGTTCAGTTGCCTTGTGCAATGCAACTTACATCCAGTCTCCACCATAACAGTGGTGAAATTTTCACTATAGTCAAAGTAATACATACATCAATTTTCTAGGATTCACACAATCCTATCTGGACACACAAGTTTCTTCCTAAACTTGACTTGGTTATGCTAATACCTAACTCTTTACACTAAGTGTTTTTCCAACTTAGCAAGGGGCACCTTACTGGTACAAGACACAAGACAGAAAATTACTACCAAAGGAAATCAGGATTCACTCTTGACTTTTCTCTCAAGTAATTCACTCAACCTTTTTCACTTAGACTTTTTTCTCAATGTCTCTCTCTCTCAGCCTTTTACCTCTCAAAGACAATACAGAAATATATACATTGAAATTGAGATACAAATTAGTAAAACAAGAAGGAGATTGATGTGTAACAGCCTATATTGCTATGAGTTGAATCGGATTTAGCTATCTCTGATGAAACTCTTCATCTTTGCGGAATGTTTCTTTAACTTAAAAACACTGTCGAAAACGTTGAGCTCTTCATAGGAAAGCTCTCAAACAAACTCAGATTCTGGTTCTCTCTCCCTTCTTCCAAAACTAAAAAGCATTTTTCTTTTTGTACCTTGTGCATAGTCACAGTTTGGATTTTTCTCAAGTCAACTCTTTGGACTCTTCGCTTCCTTAGCTTGTCACCTCTCTTTCTTTATTTAACCCATAAATTAGGGATTTCAAAGCTGGTCCTTTTTGCTTGACCGAAGACTTCTGAACAGCGTGAAAAAGCTTGTTCAGTGATAAATTCAAATCCAAACCCTTGAGATAGTGCTTTGATCCCAAGTAACAATTTGAGCATTTGATTCACAGCAGTGATTATCAGAAATCACTTTCTTCATATATCCCAAATTGGCGTTGTAGAATTTTAAAGGAGTGAAAAAAATAAATTGCATGCAAATGGTAATAAATCACATTTATCCTCTGACTTAACTTAACCTGATTTGATTTGGACGATTAGACCTTTACTTTTTTATCTATTTTTCTCTTTCTTTCTTCTCTGGTGAATGAACTAGGAAGATAAAACTCTCTCTCTCTTTTCTTAAAAATTTGACTGAAACAAGCAATGTAAACGTTGACTTCAACTTGAATGAATTGCGTTGTGTTTGAATTTTTTTATCAATTCATTCGGTCCAATAAATATGTTTATTGTTTTCACTTGGGCTTTGATTAAAGATATGGGCAGCTCCTCTTTTCTTGTTTCTATTTGTTTGGATTGCTTTATTTATTTTACTTGCGTCACTAACAAAAAATAATCAAAACTAATTGGACATTTATTCTAATAATTTAATATTTATAATCATTATTTAAATTAGTTATGTACTCAACTTAAAATTTTTAATGCATTTATTTATTATTTATTTATTTTAGATTATAAGCACTATTTATATTTTAAGGGTTAGATTAATTCACTTTTTTTTTAAGTAAGTAAACAATTTTAGAGAAGTCAAATTCAATAACTATTTGCATATGTGAAATAACTATTTGCATATGTGAGGCACATGTGTTATCTAGATAGGCACCTTAGTTTCACGTCACCTGTGATCATGTTTAAAATCGTTCTTACACGATGATTTAAAAAAGAAAAAAAAAGATTATCTCAATTTTTTTTCAATTAAAAGAGTAAAATATAATTTTTAATTTTTTAATATTTTTTATATATATAATTTTTTGTTATATCTATAAAATAAATTATGAGAGATTATATTTTATTCTTTTAAGAGAAAAAAATAAAAGAGAAAATTCAATACCGAAGAAGAAGATGATGAAAGCAGAAATCTATCTTAGCTATGCAACGAAAATGGGAAACATCTTATTTTTCTTTTTAATTGAAGATGAAGTTTTCCGAAACCCCATTTAGTACGAAGGTCAATTTAGGGGTCAGTTTGTGAGGGGATAAAATTGGACGTGTATGTGTGATTGAAATCAAAGTCCTAAGCTTGTGGCAAGAGTACAGAAATGCAAATTGGACGTGTATGTAGGTAGCTAGCTGTCCCTTAGATAACGTAATCCAAATTTGAGAATTTATCTTTGCATTCTTTTTGAGGTTGCAATTTTGTGACATCTTATTTTTAAAGTTTATCTGAATTTAACTCACACAACTTAATTCAAATATTTGCATAATGCTCATATTTTGTATCATGTAAGTATTATATGCCTAAGTTATTTTAGTTTACAAATCTTAATAGGTTAAAATTTGTTCTCGTAAGGAGCAAATGTAAATCAGGGCACTAACCAGTAACCGAGTAATTTGACTCATGTCAAGGAATTAACTTTTTTTTTTAATGTAAGCGTGATTAAGGACTATCATTATTCTAATTTTAATGAAATACCCAAGCAATCCAGATGCTGAAGGTCAGGCGCCTTGAACTTTGTAAAAAAAATATATCTATTTTGCCTCACGTTTATTACTTTTTAAAACTTTTTTTTAATTGTTAGATTACGGTTTTCAATTTTAGACAAATACAAATTCATATTTCATCCTATATGGTACCAGTCAAATTTAAAATTCAGGTACAGTTATTATAATATATAGAAAATGACTACTACACTAGGAACTTATGTGCCAACTATTTTAATTTAAATATATAACCTAAGAATAAAAATGTATACTTAAAACTTAAAAGTTTACTCATACAAATTGTTCCTACATGAGTCTGAAGTCTAAACACTGGAGGCCCAAAACCATACTGTCAAAAGAAATAAGGCAACTTGGGTCATTGGCTAAACAGATACCACTACCTAGATGGGCCTACTGGGCCATAATACTTTGATGGACCCCAATTTGGGCGCCACAATCGATATCAAGCCTAACTTTGAAAGCAAGCAGAGGTCTCTCTGGTCTATCTTATTTTGGTTAGAGAAAATCACAAATCGATCTTTGAATTTTGGTCCGTGAACATTTAAGTTTTCGAAAATTTAAAAATACATTTAAGTCTCTAACCTCTTTAAAATATATATCGATCTCTGAGTTTAATTTATCTAATTTTAAAAACCCTCTCACATGTGCATCTGTATCAACTTGATCAGTACAACGGGAGTCACGTTTGATTTTTTCATTGAGTCTGACAAATCCAAATGAACATGAAAAATCGATATGTTCAAGTTTTGAAAAGGTCAAAAACTTAAATATATTTTTAAATCTTCAAAAACTTAAATATCCATGAATCAAAAGATCAAAAATCTATTTACCCTTTTCTATTTAGTAAGTAGTGAAAAATCAACTTATTTTATAGTAATTTTCCATACAATAACAAAATAACCACCTACTATCAACCAAAAAATTTCTCTCAATTATGATTGGGTCTTTATGTTACAAATATCATCACATTTTAAGTAACTGATCATCTAATTTAACTACACTTTATTAAAAAATTTTACTAACTCAAGTATCGAAATTGATTGGAGGTAATTTTTAAGGTGGAAACTCAGGTTCGATTTCACGTGAAGTTGATACCTGAGAATCGTTAGATGATTTAATTAATTTGACTAAATTTCATCTAACGGCTCTTAAATATTAACTTCACTTCACATGAAGTCAACTTCACCTAAATTTTCACCAACTTTTAATCTTCGTCTAAGAATTGTACAAGGAAACCATTGTATACAGTCAGATCATATCATCCAAGCTCAATATAGGAACACAAATATAAATTTGACTTAGGAGACATAGAATTATAACAATCTCATAAGAATTTACTGGTTAATTTTATGAAAGTTGACGACACTGTTAATACAGTATGCGGTAGCGGAGTGAGTAAAGGAGAGAGGGACAGGTGTAAGAGAGGGAGCAAGAGCATTGAGAAAGAGGGAATTGAAAAGTTGAGATGAGAGTTTCAAGTTTGATTTTGGGAGTGGGTGAAATGAAATGATGGGTAAAAAAAAAGTGTCACGAGAAGCTTGGGTTTGTTCTTGGAAAATTTATTCCAAAGACTTGGCTTTAATTTAGATATTGCTTGATTCAAATGCAACTTGGGCTACAGCTTCAATTTGTTATTCAAGAGTTCTATGTTTATACACATAGGTTCAGATTCAGACCTCAAATTTAATAGAGATATATACTGTTGAAACTTGAAAGTGTTCTCTTATTTATTATGTCCATAGATGATTGAGTTATGTTCAAAATATTTTAGAGAATGCCGCGAAATTAAAAAATTTACCAGAAATTTCTATCTTTTCTATTGGATTTCTATAGAATTAGATTAATTAGTCAAATTTCTCAACAACAAAAAATACTAATCTATCTTTTATAGAGATCATATAAAAATTACATTTTGAGGAATAAATTTTTGGATAATTTATACTAATAAACTGAATATGGTTTAAAATTACACAGATGTTCTAAATTAATTTTTGTTACACTTACACGCATATTCTAATATATTTTTATGGAAATTGAATCAACTAAATTTGATTTACTATATATATGTTGTAGAAGCAGTAAATCGAATTAACTAGATTTGACTGTAAATCGATTTACTATAATAGAACTTGTTGCTTTCTCTAATTCAAACTTAGATTTTTTAGAGTATAACGTCATCAAAGTATAAGTTTTATACTTAATTTCACAATTAAATAATAATTTAATTGATATAGTATTTTAAATATTTCTCAAGTCAAATTATATATTGTATAAATATAGTTAGTTATTTTATATTGTATAACTATCCGTTAGTTTTTACTCTCAAAAAAATTTAAATTTTAACTTCTATGTTATTTTAGAGGGTTATACTTTATATTAATCTTTTTAATATCAAAAGTCCTGGTAATTATTTTTTAGATGCTAATGAATCAAAGAATAAATTTTAATGAATTTTTAAAAATTGTTTATTGTTTCGTTTTAAATTCACAAGTTTATAAAAATATAAATTTTTTAGAATTTGAATTAAAACACAAAAAGTTGAATTTCTATTTTTATTCGTTTGGATTTTTTTATATTCTTTTAATCTAAATGGGAGTATTTTTTTATTAATATTTATATTTTGTAAAAAATATCAATAAATTGTATAAGTAGTAAATTAAATCAATGTATATATATTACAGAAGTAGTAAATCAAATTAACTAAATTCGATTTACTCCTATTATAGCTAAATCGAATTACATAAAGATATTCTAATAGTACAGGCGTATAACAAAAATTGATTTAGAACATCTATATAATTTTAAATCACATTTAGTTTATTAATGTAAATTATCCTAAATTTTTTAAACAATATAATAATAATGTAAACAATGACGAGAATAATATAATCATTTTTTTTTTGCTCTTGAGGAAATTCTTAGGTTAAAAGATACTACGCCTTAGTGTCTAGGTTTACTTAAATACAATTAATTAATTATCAATTTCATAAGCTATCTAAATAGATAGCTATAATTTAAGTGCTACTTATTTTGTGAAAAATATTTTTTATTTTTATTTTAAATTTTCCCTCATATTTTGGAAAATTGACTGGTTTGTAAAATGCTTCACATTAAAAAATTTCACAATTCTCAAATGTGTTAATCTCCACTTGAAGAATTTAACTTGGTGATGGCTATTTTCTCTAAAATAAAGTAAAATGTTAGATAAAATGTTTAAAATTAATTTAGAATATGAATTTTGTTATCATATATTTTAAGGACATAAATTAAATATACCATAAAAAAATATTTTAATATTATTTATTGTAAAAAGACTTTTTTTATATTTTTAATATAAAAAATAATAAATAATATTAAAATATTTCTTTCTATGATATACTTAACATATGCTCTTAGGACATAAAATAGCAAAACTCTTAAAATATTACATAAAAAGAGTGCGTAAAATATGTATCAAATTAAATATGCAATTATGACTACCCAAAATAAAAAAAGAGACAAAGTTTATCACCCTTGGAATGATAGAAACACATGCAAAGAATTTGATCATGGGGCTTGCATGGCGCGTTGCCTTGAAGAGAAACTAGGTGGCTATGTATATTATATAGAATTTAATTTTAGGTGAGTTCTATTGTCTAACTTTTTAATTATTTGATACAAAAATAAAAAAAATAGAGTCTACTTTTATTTTTCTTAATTTTTAGGTAAATTAGGTACCTATATGTTATATATTAGACACCATAGAATTTTCTTTAATTTTAATATATTTACAGTAAAAAAAATATTTTAAAGATAAAGAAACAAGTAAAAGAACAAAAAAAATTAAAAAAAATTAAAAAATTATTAAAATTTATTATTTTTAGTTATTAATTAATTATTAATATTTAAAAATATGTAATAAAATATATTATTAAATTATTAAATTAATAACTAAAAAATAATAAAAAATAATAAATTTTAATATCCTTCTAATATTTGTTCAGGACTGAAAACCAAAATTAAAAAGATAAAGAAAAAAAGAAAAAAATCCATTTGGTGTTTAAGCGATATATGTGTGTGGTGGATACATAATTTGGTTATTACAGTTTCGCTTTCTGGTCCCCAAAAGTTTTATCCTATCTGTCCTCCTCCTCCCGGATCTGCTTCTCTTTTCTCTCTCATCAATAATTGAATATATGCATGCATGTCAGACATCATTTAAGAGGGGTAACCCAATTCTAATTCATTTTTTAATTTAAAGCTAAAACTAATTATAACGACTTGTTACAAGCTTGTGATTTCATTAAAGAATGGCTGCGACCATTTTTCAAGTTTTTCAATTCCCCCTCCAACAAAACAACTACCTAGCTTTCGTCATGGGCATTAAGTATAACTTAACAATTTTGTAACATTAATTAAATTTTAGTTAAATTAAAATATATGCCTTTATATAATTTTTATTAGTTAAATTAAAAAGGTTTTACGGATATAATTTAGTTTTAAAGTATTATATATATATATTCATATTTTTTTAAAAAAAAATTGTTACACAGTAAAACTTTGTTATTAAATCTGTTGGTAGATATTTGTATATATAAATATATATTATTTAATTTATTTTAAAAAAATATTTTATATCAATAATTAATTTACTGTTTTTTTAAATATGAAATGACGTATGGAGGGTTTTTGAAACGCATGCATGGCATAAAATTAGGAATAAAGGAGGCGTGGATGGGTGTATGGAGGGTCAGAAAAAGTTTTAGTCTCTCCATATCTACTGCTACTATTCTAAGTTGAATTTTATGTAGGATACATACTAGTATGTACTCTACCATATATATTCTACTGTTGAAAATTTTAGTTAGTATCATTGTTGCGTGTTTAATATGTGATCAAACGGAATAATATCTATACTTTGTATCCCGTGGCACAACCACCTTTATATCTTAAATCAACTTCTCTTTTTTTTCCCTCTCTACATTTCCGGGAAAAATGTATACCCTCCCCTTAAAAAAAAATTAAAATACTAAATTAATTCTTTATTTCGTTTAGATGTAATTCTATTTTGATATCTAAGATTTAAAGTATTTTATTTAGTTTTAATATAATTCTAACATAAAGTCAAATTAAATAATTAATAAAATATTTTACGTAATAGTAGTACAAAAATAAGATCAATAATCTAAAAAATAAATATAAACTCATACAAAATCAACAATAGATGTATTAATATATTTATTTATCATTCTCTTTAGTTCTATACAAAATATTTCATTTAAATTGTAAGGAGAATGATAAATAAATATATTGATCTATTCATAGTTGATTTTGTGTCTTTGAAGTTTGTACTTGTTCTCCAGATTATCAACATTGTTTATGTAGAATATTTCGTTAATTATATAAGTGGAACTACATTGAAACTAAATAAAACTTTTTTGGATTCAAATATGACACTTTAAATTTTAAGGACCAAAACGAAATTACACTTAAAAAATCAATTTAATATTTTACTCTAAAAAAATTGTATATGTTTGAATAAAGTAGAAAAAATTAAGATTATATATAAAATTAAAAAATAAATTAATTATAACAAGATTTGAATTATAAAATTATTAAATCTAATATAAATTTTATAAAATTAATTGTCTCAAAAGATTTTAAGAATTCAATTGAATTTGTAATTATTATTATGTGTTTGAAGAGCTGGTGATGATGACCAGAACTTATTGTTGTTAATAATGAAGGCTTATGGAGAAGCTATTAATCTAGGTTCTTGAGATGTTTTTATTACTAGTCATTCATGGGTTTAGGGTAATCTACTTCTAGGATTAATCAAAGCACCCTATATATATAAAGTTTCAGAAGAGCAATAAGTTCGAATAACTTTCCATAAAATTTTTCAAAGAAAAATCATTATTGTAATAAGGTTCATTACAAAAAGAATCTGTCGGATAGCTAATAATTTAGGACTGACAATTTTCAATCACAAATAGTAACTCATTTCATTAGAGTAACCAAAAAAACTATATCTAAAAAAATAAAAAATTATAGTTATTTTTATATAAAATTTATAATTAAAAATTATTAAATAATTTAATAAATTTAATTAAATTATTATTTAATAATTCTAAACTATAATTTCACGTAAAAATAACTATATATAAATTTTCATTTAAAAAAATGGTAATATTAATCCCGAAACGTACTAGGCATTTTTACGGAGAGACATGGGAATCTCATTGATTTCCTAGTTTAACTTGACCTCTTTTTTATTTTATTTTTTTATTGAATCGGCTATATATTATTAAATAGTATGTTCAATTAGGGAAAAATATTTGTAAACAGTTTCAAAATTAAATTGTGATATTATAAAATCGAATTATATAGGAAAATATAGATGTGAACTTTTTTAAAGAACCATTATTTTCTTCAATATTAAAAAAGTTAAGAAAAACGTTTGGAAAAATTAAATGTACTGTTATTATTATAAAGAAAAAGTTGTTAATTTTATATATATAATTCATATTAATAAAAAAATAAAAGAGATACTTCTACGAATTTGATGTTAGTATTAATAATAAGTTAAAATTTGTTTTAATTATATAATAAAAATAATTAACATAATAATTATTAAGAGAGATAAAGTTATTTTGCAATAAATAATATATTTAATAAATCAATCAAGTTATGTGAAAAAAAATCAATTACTAATTAACTATTACGTATTGAAATACATATTTAATATTTCATAAAAAAATATATACTACTTTAAATGAATTTAATTATTCGTCTATCGTAAATTTAATTATTCTATTATAATAAAATTGATAATTCTATTAAAAATAAATTAAATTATATATATTTATATAAAAGTATATAATAACTAAGTTTAATAATTAATTTTGATGTATAAATAATATTTTTAAAAATAGATTGCATATTTATTTATGTTAGTTAAGAAATGAAAGTTGAATATTGTTCACTATGTGAAATCGATAACGTTCTATATATTAATATTTTACTTCATCCATTCTTTAATATCTATTTATTTTACCCATCTGTTTATTATTCTATAATATATGTCAGTTATATTTTTTTAATATAATTTATTATTAAATTATCAAGTGTATTCTTAGTTTATATAAGTATTAAAAATTATTGTATTATTTTATCTTGTTATTAGTTAAGGTTGACTTAATTTTGTTATATTATCTTTTAATTTATTACTCTTGATTATAAATTTTTATCAATAATATAATGTGCATTCAAAGAAAGTGAGAGATAAAATAAATGGATTAGAGGGAATATTCAACGAAATTACAAAGTAAATTTAAATAGTGGGTGTGGCTAAAAAATTTAGCCTAACATCCTAATACATTGAAAAAAAGTTTTGGGTTTATACAATGTATATATTTTTATTCAAAAGAGATCCACTAATTATTATGGAAAAAGGGAAGAATTAATTACATTGTAGAATTAGATTTAGTAGAATCTGTAAAAGAAGAAATGATTAGTATTGAGTTATAGGATGATAATGATTAATGGTATGTTGTGTGTAAAATAATTGTGTCTGCATGGATAAACCAGAGTGTCCACGCAGCACCTCCCTCTCCGTTCATTTTTTGTCACTTATACAGTTATACATAGATAACAATAACATAACTTCCCAGAACTCCGAATTCCCTTCTCTCTTTCTTCTTCTCTCTTCATACAATGGACAGAGACATGCTTCCAGCAAGGTGGACGGAACCCTTACTTGGAGAAGACAGCACTGACATTGGAATTCCCATGAATGCCCCTCTCACTTCCTTCAAAACCATACCCCAGCCTCCTCCAATTACCATAAACCCCTTCCCCTTCCTCCAACAACAAACCGTAACTGCTAACACTAACGATAACAACTTCCTCACGCACCAAGGCATGGACACTTTTGCCCTCGAACACTCTTTCTCTACTCTCAAACCCTCCTTCTTCGCCAACAACAACAGTCCTTTTGATAATGCCTTCGATTTGGGACCTGACTCCGGTTTCTTCTTCTCCGGGAACCATTCTTCCAACTCCCCTCTTTTGATGGCTTTCTCTCAGCCTCTAATTGGCTCCGCTGACATGACTTCCGCTACTGAATTCCCGCCGGCGACGCGGTTGCTCCCGGCGGGGGGCACCGACGATGATGCGGTGGCGCTGGGTGCTGGATTTGAAATGGAAGCGTTTGCGGCTTCTGGAAATGCTCTGTTTTCGAGCAGGGGAAAGGGGTTGAGGCCTCTTGAGGTGGCTCCGACGGTTGGTGCGCCTCCCACGCTCTTCCAGAAGCGTGCCGCGCTCCGGCGAGGCTCCGGCGGGGCTGAGAGTCTTGAAGCTTTGGGAATGGGGAGTTTGGAGAGGAAATGGGGAGAGGGGGAAGTTGAAGAAGGTAGCATTGAGGCTTCAGTGTGGAATTACGATTCTGATGAGAATGTTGAGAGTGGTAGTAAGGCTGTGGTGGTGGAGGAGAGTGGGAATCATAGCGGCGGAGGGAATGGGAATTTGAGCTTGAGTGGCGGTGTCAATGGTGGAGATCAGAAAGGGAAGAAGAAAGGGATGCCGGCGAAGAATCTCATGGCGGAGAGGCGGCGCAGGAAGAAGCTTAATGATAGGTTGTACATGCTTAGGTCTGTTGTGCCAAAGATTAGCAAGGTTTGTGATTTGGACTATTGAGTGAGAACAGTAGTTATAATTGTTTATTTGTTTAAGTGTTATATCAATTGGCTGATGTTGATGCCTTGGTGTCTTGTTGAATTACTGGTCACATAGATGTTCATGACAAGTTCTAGCTTAGTTCTTTTGATGTGTTAAGGATTTAGGGATTATACATTCTAATGTATTTCATTGTTCATAGATGGATAGGGCTTCGATACTTGGGGATGCAATCGACTACTTGAGGGAGTTACTGCAGCGGATTAATGATCTTCACAATGAACTGGAGTCAACTCCTCCTGGCTCTTCGCTGCAATCTTCCACCACCAGCCTTCAACCTTTGACACCCACGCCGCAAACCCTTCCGTGCCGGGTGAAGGAGGAACTGTATCCTGGTGTCTTGCCAAGCCCCAAAAACCAACCTGCAAAGGTAAATCTTTTATCACCTCGTTGCAAGATACTTGGTGGATAGTATAGCTTGTTACTTGCAGAATTGTTACAATTGGAACTGCGTTTATCTGGAGCTCACAGGACAAAAAGTTGCACATGGATGTAAATTTTGTGATGATTTAGAGCATGGAACTTGAATGAATATTATTTTTTCTGCATGAATTGCATCTTGTAGTGACCCACCTGCCAAAAATATTGAATTGATAAATTTGCATAAACGTGTCATTTCAATATTTCTGCTAATGTGTGATACATATGAATTGTAATATAAAATTTCGCATACCTACTCTTAGATGCTTACGGTCATGCAAGGTTCCAAGAGATGCAAAGGAAGGTTATGTGTGATTATTATTAGAATCCCTTATATTTGTGTGTCAATAACTCTGTATATTTGAACCTGTGAGAAACCCCTGATATTTATAATTGATTATAAAATGAACATTTAAGTAACTAGTTAGTATGTCTTGATGCCCAGAAATTCAGAAAGGTGTATTAGTGCAAACTAATTAGAAACCACTAGATTGTGTATGTAACTTTATGTTTACTGAATTTATTTGAATGGTAGTTAAGGAAATTATTTTAACTTGACTTTTGTGTTTCTGAACATTTTAGGTGGAAGTTAGGGTGAGGGAGGGGAGAGCTGTCAACATTCATATGTTTTGTACTCGCCGACCAGGTCTTCTGCTTTCAACCATGCGGGCTCTGGATAACCTCGGATTAGATGTTCAGCAGGCTGTTATTAGCTGCTTCAATGGCTTTGCTTTAGACGTCTTCAGAGCCGAGGTATGGTTCTTTATCTAATGCCAGGCTTAACTTGACCATTTAATTTCCTCAATTTTGTCATTTTAATTTTAACTTTTAGTTTTATGATCCTTGCCCCCAATTTTGTTTGGGCATTCCAAATGGTGCTTAATAATTTCAAATTATCCATGTATTATTGCACATGATGTTCTTTCAATATTGATGTGATGCCTACCTCATGAAAAATTTTTCTCCAAAATTATATGATGTCTGGCCAATACAGAACTTTAGCAATTGCTACATCATTGACAAATAATATAGAATTATAGATGTGCCTTTTTGATTTGCAATGATGCTACGTCTGGATCTATGAAATGAAATTTTATAAGGAGATTTAGCTGAATGAGTCTGGATGGGCTGGGATGAAATTAAAGAGAAATGGCTTGGTTGTAGCAACCTTAAGACACTGACTTGATGCCTTAGGTTGAGAACTCGTACCTGTTCCCATGACTCTAGACCATGTTCTCAGAGTGCTCCACAACAACAACAAAGCCTTATCCCACTAGGTGAGGTCGAGTACATGGATCAAACGATACCATTGCGCCCTATCATGTCTACAGTGAGACTGTTGACATGTAGATCTTCTTTGACTACCTCATGTATGATCTTTTTAAGTCTTCCTCTACCATTCACCACCTGTTCACCTTCCATCTCATCCATCCTCCTTATCGGGTGCACTGCTAACCTTCTTCTCACATGTTCAAATCATTTAAGACGAGCCATCTTTTCACAATACGCGCTATTCCATCTTTTCTGCCACATGTCCAAACCACCTCAGAGTGCTCCAAATGCGACAAACATGAAGTGCTTAGCAATTCTCTCCCGTAATCCTATTTACATGTCAAGTATTTTTAGTCAAACAATCAAATACAATACTCTTAAGCTTCCTCTTGTTTGCTCTAGTTTTGTTTTTCTGTGGCTTGCCACTTATAATGGGTGGATGGCATTCAATAGTTGATACTCTCTTGGTTCCCATGGCTGATTGAAAGTTTAAACCATATATTGATTATTTGCATCTATGCCTGACAAGCACTTTGACTGCTTCACTCAGACGAGTAAATATTAGTTTAATGAAGAATGAAAAAACCTTGCAGGGCTTTCTCCTGTTTTGTTTGTTTGTTTGGTGTCTTATGTTTAACATATTTAATTCACTGATTACTGGTTTAGTTTGTTATCTTGTGGTTTTTTATAACGGATTTTCTGTGGTTTCTTATGATAATGTTTTCTTATTTGTTAACAGCAATGCAGAGAAGGGCAGGATGTTCTTCCTGAGGAAATCAAAGCAGTGCTGCTGGATTCAGCAGGGATCCATGACATGATGTGATTCAAGCTCTTCATTGATAAATGGCTAACTGTTTGTTGCAACTTGCAAGCAGTATCCAAATGCATTACCTCTTAACAATTACTGCCTGTAAAGGCATAACCATGAAGATCAAATAGGTTAGCTTAATCCGTAGGTTTGAGAAGTTGTCTTGTGGTGTTTTCTCATGATTTTGAGCAAAGCAAATGAACTTCAGATTTTTATTTTTAAGTGATGGAATATTATTTGTTTTACTCTGACCTCCTATTTTAGTCATGGAATAATTTCTATTTTATTTTATTTTATCACTTTTTATTGTTTTCTTGGTCAATTTTATTTTGCATGTTTAATTTTGCAACTATGCTACATATTCCTAAAATCAACCATTAAAGTTAGTCATCAATATAAAATATATGTTGAAATACAAATACACATTAAAAATAAATTAAACTATATATATATTTATACACAAATATATTGGTAACTATTTTTGTGTATCAATAGCATTTTTGTTAATTTTGAATATGTTAGATACAGAAAGTAGCAATCCACAGTCGGCCGGCAGTTGCGGTTTTTCTTTTTTTATTCTTTTATACAGGAGTGATAAGGTTAACTTTTTAATTCATTTGTGCTATTAGCCTCTTTTAGTATGCTAGCAATGAAATGGGAAAAATGCTGGTGCAGAGGAACGACCCCAGCACCTTATTATGGTATAATACTTCGAAAGTATTGTGTTCAACGGAAAACATCTCAAATGAGGGTTATCATGTCATGCTTTGTTTTTTAAGGACACGTGTTAAAGACTTAGTATTACTATTGATAAAATTTTTAAATTTGTTAATTTAATAAATATAAAATAAATATATTAAAGTTTGATTTTAAAATTTTTTAATAAAAAATTTTAATTAATAATTTTAACTTGTGTCTTTAGAATATAGGTTAGCTAAAATTTTTAAATGATTTATACTTAAACAGGTAGTATTTTAAATGGTTAATATTTGAATTAAATTTTAGTTTTCTCTCTAACATATAAAAATATCTTATTTATGTTCTAAAAATTTTAAATAGGTTTAAATGTTTAATGTTATACTACTATTAAATATATGTGAAATAATGATATGGTGGAAGATCATTGTATCATTAGATGATAAGGACTACTCTCATGCGCTTATGAAAGGACCATAGATGATTGCGGGTCACTACCTCATCGTCCAGAGATAGAGATATTTTTTTCTCACATTAGAAGATATTGTTCGGAAGGTTATTGTTTGGATTCGTATACCTAACTTGTCCATTGAACTCTATAATCAACGCTTTCTGTGGAGGGTGGAATCAGCAATTGGTCATATGCCAAAAATCGATCGAATAACTTCTATACATTCAAAAGAAAAATTCGCTAGAATATGTGTGAAAATTGATTTGGCTAAAAAACTATTGCCTCGAATCTCTGTGTTGGGTGGTGAACTAAATATTGAGTATGAAGGGTTGCATCAAATCTGTTTCTCTTGTGGAAAATATGGACATCGACTTGACTCTTGCTACAAAAATCTTGGAGGACAAATGCCATCCCAAGTAACAAACCCAGGTGGCGGTGAGACAACCGGGAAAGGTGCTGCCGTTGATAGTGAGGGAGACCAAAAAAAATAATGTAAAAATTAATGCGCAAGAGCCTAGTGTAAAATATTCCTCCGGATTTGGGCCCATAGATACTGGTAAAAAGGCCAATTAGACGAAAAAAAGATTTTTCTTTTCCCAAAAAGAAAGGATCTCATTATGATTATGATTTCAACTTTAATATGGAAAGGGAGACAAATCAAGAATCCATTTATTTAGAGGAGGGGGGGTCACGCTTTAATGCTCTTTATGAGAAAGGAAATATAACTCACGAAAACTCAAATAAGAAAAAGGATAATGGATCAAATGATAATGGGCTTCTATCTATTCAGGCCCAAGGCGGGCTAGATAAGGGACAAGTCTTGAGGAAAAAAATCCCTTAAGATTAATGCTTCAAAGAATCAAACTAGTCAGAAGAGTGGTCCACATGTTAAAATAGGAGTTGCAAAGAATGAAAAGCTTATTCCTCTTAAAGCCCAAAATTGGGGGAAACATGTAGCCATCCACGGTGACACTATTGAAGTCCTCTCTCCCCAGAGGTCAAAGTGTAGGAATTCGGAGGTAGAAGCTATGAAATTGGTGATGCTTGAGAACATGTGTCGCCTTCAGCAAGAGCAAACGAAGGCTTATCGAGCGATGAAGGTGCCCAGGAAGTCCATTGATCGATACCTTGTGAAAATTGATTTCTCCAATCGCAGAATGACCGAGAGCTCCACATCTGATGGCGTCGTGATGAAGCAAAGCGCTAATAGCCAGTCAAACAAACCGCCAGATGGGCAGGTGATTATTTTACTAGCAGTCAGAAACAAAGAGGCGAACTTATCCCGGGACCGGATTAGTTTGAAGCAGAAGGCGAATGCCCAAAGATGATTTTCAGATTTTTCATAACCTACCTTTGCTATGTCTTCCTTATGAATATTATTAGTTGGAATTGTAGAGGTGCTGGTGCTAAATCCTTTCCTTATCTTATTAGAGATTTAAGGCGTAAATTTAATGCTAATTTTCTTTCATTATTTGAAACTCATTTAAGTGGGGATTGGAGAAAAGATGTTAGAAATAAATTAGATTTTGATGGTTGCTTTGTGGAGGAAGCAAGTGGCCACTCTGGTGGTATATGAGCTCTTTAAGATTCAAGTATTTGGAAGGTTGACATTCTTGGCCATAATAGACAATTCATTCATCTTTTGGTCTCTTGTAAAAATTCTGCTCCTTGATTACTCACAACCATTTATGGTAGTCTCCAAAAGTGAATAGAAAAATTTTGTGAAACAATTTGAGGAATCTAGCTAAGAACATTAATGCTCTCTGGTGCTTAATTGGTGATTTCAATGCTATTATACACGACCACTAAGACGCGGGGATGCTATTAGAAATGACTCTGGCGCTTGCTCTGATTTTCAGAATTGTATTTTTGACTGTGGGTTGATTAATCTGGAATTTGTGGCTGGCCTTTTACCTAAAAAGGGGTAATTTGGTGACTAGGCTACACTATACTCTGGGGAATTTAGATTGACAAATCCAATTTCCTAACACCTGCATTAAACATTTGTCTATGCTCAAATAGGATCACGCCCCCCTCTGCCTTCAATTGTCTCAAAACAGTGTGGGTAATAGACAGAAACGACCATTTTATTTTCTTGCAGCTTGGTTGAACCACCCAAATTTTGATGGCATGATTAGGAACTGTTGGAAGTTTGAAAGTTCTTGGTCAAATAGTGTTAACAATTTTTAGATAGCTCTCAAGAATTGGAACATTTCGATTTTTGGGAATATTTTCAAAAGAAAAAAAGAATTCTCTTTAGATTTCAAGGTATTGCAAATTTTCTCTTTAATAGAGTTAACCACTACCTAGAGGATTTGCAATTTTGGATAAGTAAAGAATATGAAGAAGTGCTTGCTTAATTGGAACTGTTATGGTTCCAAAAATCTTGGAATAATTGGATCAAATTTGGTGATCGCAATACCAAATTCTTCCATGGATACACGATGATTCATAGAAGAAGAAATAGAGTTCTTGCCTTACAAAATGATGATGGTATTTGGGTCACTAAGAAAAATGATTTGGAGCACATTGCTTTCTCGTTTTTCTCAAATCTCTACCAAGATACCAGTGATAACCTTTCCTATGTGCTACAGAATGAATTTTTGACACTAAACATTACTGAGCTTAATATCATGGGTGGTGGAGTGATGCAACAGAAGATTAAGGATGCTTTCTTTGGTATTGGAAGCCTGAAAGCGCCGGGCAGAGATGGCATACAAGTTATTTTTTACCAACAGCATTGGGATAAAGTCGGACCTGACCTTTGTAGTTTTATCCAAACTATTTTTTACAATCCCAAGAATGTCAATGAGCTGAATGAGACCCTTATCACTCTTATAGAAAAGGTAGATTCTGTATCTAACCTCAAACAAATGAGGCTCATAAGCTTATGTAATGTTTCTTACAAGATTGTTACCAAAATTCTGGCTAGTCATATGAGAAGAATCATAGAGAAGCTGGTTAGTCCCACTCAATGCAGCTTTGTGTCGAAAAGATAAAGTTCAGATTACATCATCATTGCTCAGGAAGTAATCCACTCCATGAGAAATAAAAAAGGGAGGCAGGGATGGATGGTGATTAAGATCAATCTCAAAAAGGCTTATGATAAGCTCAAATGGTCTTTTGTGGAGGATACTTTAAAAGATATTGGGCTCTTTCCAATACTATTGAGCTTATTCTCTCCTATATCTCCTCCGCAAGAATGTGAGTCCTTTGGAATGGTGAAGAATTGGAGGAGTTTAAACCAGCAAGGGGTATTCGACAGGGGGACCCGATCTCTCTTTATATTTTTGCCTTGTGCACTGAGCGCCTATCTTAGCTTATTAACTGTGCGGTTAATCATGGTTTTTGGAAGCCAATTTGTATCAAGAAAAAGGGGTCTGGCACTATCTCACTTATGCTTTGCAGACGACTAAATTCTTTATATTGAGGCTAATATGAACTAGGCAAGTGTTATAAAAAGATGTCTTAATGCCTTCTGTGAGAGCTCTGGATAAACGGTTAGCCAGAAAAAAACTCGTATGTTCTTTTCTAGCAATGTTGGGGGCCCTATCAGAGAAGAGATAAATGATGCCTTGAGCTTTGCCAAAACAGACAATTTGAAAAAATATCTTGGGGTTCCTCTCTATTGCAATAAGGTGTCAAGTAGTATCTTCGATGATATCATTAGCAAACTCAACACGAGACTTAACACTTGGAAGACTTCATCCCTTTCCTTGGTAGGAAGAGACACGCTGGTGAAATCTGTCCTTTCTTCTATTTCATCATATACTATGCAAACTGTCTTACTTACTTTTACTACTTGTAATTCCATTGACCGTAAATGCAGAAATTTTCTCTTGAAAAAAAACGATCAATCAAAAAAGTTTCATCTCTTGATTTGGAAAAAAGTTGGCAAGTATAAGAATAACGGCAGATTGGGCATTCATTATGCTCATACTTTTAATCGAGCCCTTATGATGAAAGTGGGTTGGGGCCTCATTGATAAAAATGATGCTTTTTGGACCAGAATTCTGCGATCCAAATATGGTGGAGGCGAAGACATTATCTTGAGAGTAGAGCAAAAACAGAGCAACTCAAATATGTGGAAAGGAGTTTGCGAAAACTGGGAAAATGTCAAAAAGAACACCATTTGGCAAATTGGGAATGGTTCAAAAATCAATTTTTAGAAACATAATTGGGTGCCTAATTTAGGGAGCTGGACAAACATGTTTATCAGAAAAGTGTTGATACTATTGATTATAATAGTTCCCTCATGGATTTCCTCTCTATTTCAGGGGATTGGGACATCAAGAGGATTAAGGAATGGCTCTCGGACAATATTGTCAAAAGGATCAATGCACTGGCCCCACCATTCCCTTGGAAAGAGGAAGACCAAATAGCTTGGGCACTCATCTCGAATGGATCTTTCAAGCTTAAATCGGCCTATCAAGATACTCAAGACACCACCAGTCAACCCAACAACATTTTCAGTCTTGTTTGGAAGTGGAAAGGTCCAGAACGCATCCGCATGTTCCTATAGTTGGTGGCCCATAACACTATCTTTACTAATGCGGCAAGGAAGAGACGACACATGACAAGTGATGACTGCTGCCCCTGGTGCAGCAACAATGCAGAATCCACCTTACATGTCCTTCGTGATTGCTTCTTTGCCAAGAGTATCTGGCGCAATCTCCTTCCTTCAGGTCAATTTCCTTCCTTCTTTGGCTCTAATTTTTTGAACTATCTTTTAAGCAATATATCGAAAGAAACAAATTGGTCAAATTTGTTTGGTTACGCGACTTCTCATCTATGGTTCTGCCGAGATATTTTGGTATTTGAGAATAATTTGATCCCTTCTACATTAGATTTAATCAATATTAAAGCTAGACATGAGGAATACCTAAGAGGTATAGAGAACTAGTGAAAAATAAAACACACCAAACCAGCCCGAAACAACCTCATCCGCTGGTTCCCTCCTGTAGAAGATATTATTAAACTCAATGTTTGATGGCTCTTTTTTTGTAAATTAGAATAGTGCAGCATGTGAGGGAGTTTTTAGAGATCACTTGGGAAGATATATTTCTGGGTTCTCTTGCAATTTGGGTAGTTGCTTGGTGTACGAAACTTACACTCACACTATGTAATTCCGCACAACTAACCAGCAAGTGCACTGAGTCGTCCAAGTAATACCTTACGTGAGTAAGGGTCGATCCCACGGAGATTGCTGGCTTGAAGCAAGCTATGGTTATCTTATTCTTCTTAGTCAGGATATCAATAGGGTTCTTAGTTTTAATTGCAAAAAATAAAAGAACATTAAATAATTACTTGTTATGCAGTAATGGAGAATGGGTTTGAGTTTTGGAGATGCTCTGTCTTCTAAATTTCTGCTTTCTTACTGTCTTCTTCTTCACGCACGCAGGTCTCCTTCCATGGCAAGCTGTATGTTGGTGGATCACCGTTGTCAATGGCTACCAGCCGTCCTCTTAGTGAAAAGGGTCCATGTACATGGCTAATCATCTGTTGGTTCTCACTTGTGTTGGAATAGGATCCAGTGATCCTTTTGCGTCTGTCACTATGTTCAACGTTCGTGAGTTTGAAACTTATCACAGACATCCCCTCCCAGATCCTACTCGGAATACCACAGACAAGGTTTAGACTTTTCAGATCTCAAGAATGCTGCCAATTGGTTCTAACTTATACCACGAAGACTCTGGACTCACGGATTGAATGATCTGTTGTCAGGAGAGGCAGTCAAACTCGTGAACCAGAAACTCAAGAGATATACATTCAATCTAAGGTGGAACAGAAGTGGTTGTTAGGCACGCGTTCATAGGTTGAGAATGGTGATGATTGTCACGGATCATCACATTCATCATGTTGAAGTGCGAACGAATATCTTAGAATAGAAACAAGCGAGATTGAATAGAAAACAGAAATACTTGCATTAATTCATTGAGATGCTGCAGAGCTCCTCACCCCCAACCATGGGGTTTAGAGACTCATGCCGTCAAAGATACAAATTCAGATGTAAAAATGTCATGAGTTCCAAAATAAATATCTAAAAGTAGTTTATATACTCAACTAGCAACCTAGGTTTACAGAAAATGAGTAAATTAAGATAGATAGTGAAGAAATCCACTTCTGGAGTCCACTTGGTGTGTGCTGGGGCTGAGCATTGAAGCTTTCACGTGCATAGGCTATTCTTGGAGTTAAACGCCAGTTTATAACCTGTTTCTGGCGTTTAACTCTACTTCGCAACTTGTTTCTGGCGTTTGACGCCAGAATAGGGTAGAAAGCTGGCGTTAAACGCCAGTTTGCATCATTTAAACTTGGGTAAAGTATGGACTATTATAGATTGCTGGAAAGTCCTGGATGTCTACTTTCCAACGCAATTGAGAGCGCGCCATTTGGATTTCTGTAGCTCCAAAAATTCCATTTCGAGTGCAGGGAGGTCAGAATCCAACAGCATCTGCAGTCCTCTATCAGCCTCTGAATCAGATTTTTACTCAGGTCCCTCAATTTCAGCCAGAAAATACCTGAAATCACAGAAAAATACACAAACTCATAGTAAAGTCCAGAAATGTAATTTTGCATAAAAAATAATAAAAATATACTAAAAAGTAGCTAGATCCTACTAAAAACTATATTAAAACACCCCCAAAAAGCATATAAAATATCCGCTCATCAATGCTCCATAATGCAAGTTGAGATTTCGGGGGTCGTGCGCGGTCTTCAAATTGCAATGGCAAAGAACTTCCACCAAATTATTGTTGAAACGGATTCTACATCAGTTCTGAAGCTTGTGAAGAGTGGTTGCGCTACAAACCACCCATGTGCATCACTCCTCGTAGATATCAACATTCAAGCTCAACGCTTGACTATCTCTGGTTGGTCGCACACCTTGCGAGAAGCAAACTATGTTGTAAATACCCTTGCAAAAAAGGGACAGACTCTTTTCTTTGGCCTCCATATTTATGATGTGCCCCCTCCTGATATATCCTTAGCCTTAGATCTAGATTGCTTTGGCTGTATGCATCCTAGGGGCTCCTAGTTTTTGCTGCTTTTGTTTTCTCATTGTTTGGGGTCTTTGACCCTCCTTTCTCATATATATATATAGGGTTGTGTGAAAATATGATAGACTTGGTATCTTTTCGACTAACTCCTTTATGCAGGTGCTACAAGAAGGAATGCTATCAGAGGATGTAACCAGTTACAGCTTCACCAAGACTATTTGAAAAGGTTTGGTTCCACCAAGAGTGGAGCTATTTGCTTGGTTTGTCCTAGTAGGTAGGGTGAATACTAATGAACGGCTGAGTCAGTTTGGAATAATTAGCCAGGATGATACGAGTTGTGTTTTATGTACTAAGGATGTTGAGCAGGTCCATCACTTATTTCTTGGTTGTGAATTCGCTTGGCAGGTGTGGAGTGCATGACTATCTGTCTTTGGCCGGCTCTTGTCTTTTCTGGGGTTAATGAAGGACCACTTCCTAAGTTGGACAGATGAGCCGAGTAGAAAAGAGGATCGAAAGTAGCGTTTGAGATGCTTCTGTGCGATCATTTGGCACATTTGGATAGAGAGGAATAGAATAGAAGGATATTTCAGAATCAAACTAAAGGCATAGAAGATATTATCCACATGACCATGCTCAACTACAACAGGTGGAGAGGTGCCCATTTCTAGCGTTGTTGATGCTTCTGTCGAAGATGACATGCGGATTTCTTTTAGTTGTTGGTACTTTTTGGAGTTGCGTTTCTGTTTGTGTTGTTTGACGTTAAATGCTCCACCTAGTGTGTTGAGCTCTATTTGAAGCACCTAGTGTGTTGAGCTCTTTTGTTTTCAAATATATATATATATATATATATATATATATATATATATATATATATATATATATATATATATATATATATATATATATGCTAAGAAAATCGAAATAATAAAAACGTAATATTCTATAATAAATATTTAGATATATTAAATAATACTAATTGATCTAATTGATTCTAATTATACTCTATCAAACATCATTATTGTATATACATTGAAATGTTATTGATTACGTACCTTTTTTTGTAATATGCATAAATATGTTAATATTATAATTTTAGATGTAAGAGAAAAATTAATACTAATTATGGGAGAAGATATTATAATTTACTTAATAAATAGATTGACATTGATACCATTATAGTAATATGTGTGAATTACAATAAATAGCTTCACAATACTTATTTAACTAATTACTATTTTATTATACTTTTTACTAAGAGAAATTAAGTATTTCTGGAACACATTTAGTCCATATAAAACTTTTTTAGAGAACAATAAAATATTTTAAATGTTAAAAATAAAACTAAAAGTTTATTCAAATATTAGAGATTAAATTAGTATTTTATCTATATTTAAAAAGAATTTCACTATACATTCACATCTTTTTGGTAATTAAATCTAGCTAAATTGGTCCAAATTCCACAAAATTCATTCATATAATATGGGCATGAAATCACATCATTTTCTTTCTTGTTGTTTCTTTGTACGCTGCCTCCTCCTTTTTTTTATTGGTGTTGATTTTGTTACATTTTATTTTTGTTTCTTCTTCTCCTCCTCTTTTTCATGTGATACTGCAGTTATTTATTTTTTTTTGTTTAATTTTTTTTTTGTTTTATTTCTCTTAAAAGAGTGAAATAAGAAGAATTATAAGAAAATAAAATAATAATAATAATAACAATAATAAGAAGAGAAAGATGAAAAAGAAAAAGAAACAACAGAAGATAAGAAAGAGGAAGAAAAAGAGTTTTTAAATTATGCAGAATTTATCAAAAAATTAATACCAAAATTTGTTAACAATAACACATAAATTTTTTAAGTTTTGGACCGAAATTTACTACAAAAGTATGAAAATATCTTTTTTAATGCTGTATTTTTTCTTTTTATTATTCTTTCTTTTTTTTCTTCTTCTTTTCTGTTGCTCTTATTTCTAATTTTAGAAGCATTGCTTCTTATATTAGACTTGAATGAACATATTTATACTATATTGCAATCTTGTTTAGTTGAATGAATATAGGTTTCTCATTTTTCTACTGATTTTGCAGTATTATATGTTTCTTCTTCTTCTTTATTTGATTTTTTCTTGTTTTTATTTGTGTTAAGAGAATAAAATAAGAAGAATCACGAGAAGGTAAAACAAGAAGGAGAAGATAAACAAGAACAGAAGAAGAAGATGATGATAATAAAGAAGGAGGAGGATGATGATGAGTTTTGAGTTATCATTAAATAATTTCGGTGCATTTTGAATTTAATTTCGGTGCATTCTGAATTTAAATATGGTGTAGTTGGTTTGAGCTTATTTTGAACTAAATTTATTTGTATGTCGTCATCATTAAGGAATTTTGGTACATTCTGAATTTAAACTATTATACGTATAAGAAGAAGACGACGGTGATGATAATAATGATAACGATAATGATGATAATGAAAATGGAGAAAAATGAGGAGAAAAAAATTCAAATGCAAAAAAAAAAAAAAGAGGAGGAGGAGGTAGTGATGATGACAATGGTTACAATAATAATGAAGAGAAAGGTAAAATAAAGGAGGAGAAGAAAAAAAAACAGCAACAACAGAGTGAAGAAGAAGAAGAAGATGATGATAATAATGATGATGATGATCCAGCAACAACATGAATGAAGAAAAGCACATGTGTAAATATAAAATCTTTAATCTTTGATAACATGTGTAAATATAAAATCTTTAATCTTTGATAACAATTCAGTTGAATTTAGTTAAGTATTTTATTTGAATGTAGAATTTTTTATTTAAAAATATTGAAAACATGTTTGTTTTAAAACATTTTCAGTAAAAATATTTTTAATACTGAACTAAACATATTTTTTAATTTCTTTTTAATAAAATGAAAATGGGCAAACTAACCAAACCCTAGTCCTTTATTTAGAGTGGGTCTTATAGAAGAAAAAAGCTTTGTAACATGTCTTCGGCTTATGTTTGACTTTGAGCATTAATAATTTGTTGTTTTAAACAAGCGGTACTTTTTTGTATCCTCATGTGTGTGTTTATTTATTTTTATTTTATTTTTCATTTGTTTAGTCAAATTCGAAAATCCCAATAAAGATTGTTAGGGTCATGGGGAAACGAAAAATGAGGGTAGGACAAAATATTCTTCACATTAATAAGGAGAGGGAAAGGATTTTGGGATTCGGAGCAGAGTAAGCTTTGTCTCCGTCGACTAAATTAAATATTATGAATTAAGTTTAAAATTTCTAATAAATATCACAAAAAACATATTTTACCGTTATTGCCCTGTCATAAGAAGAAATGTCTTGTTGATTAAATCAAAGAAAATGTTTAAGCACTAAGAGAAAAACTATAAAACATTACAATTACATGAATGAATAAGAGAATTTATTTATTTAACCATGAGAAGGGAAGTTCAAGCTTTTAAAGCATGTGAACCCTCCATCCACAACAAGGTTATGGCCTGATATATACTTTGCATCATCAGATGCCAAGAACAACGCGGCCCGGGCCACATCAATGTCCTCACACTTTGAGCCCTTTAACTCACCAAGCCCACCCACAATTTCCCTTACTTCTTCTTCACTTAAATGATGAAAAAATTTGCCAATTTGGGCCAACGACATGGGTGTTGCAATTGGGGCTGGGGAGATGCAATTTACTCTCACCCCAAACTTGCAAAGCTCACTTGCCACTGACTTCACTACCCCAGGTATTGTAAACTTTGATATTGTGTACGGATGAGGCCCAAGCCCACCCAAAAGCCCACTTATGCTTGATGTGCATAAAATGGACCCTGATGACACTGGTGCCATCACACGGGCCGCATGCTTTATACCCGCAACCATGCCCCATACATTGGTTTTCATGACCCTATCAAAGTCATCAAGATCCAAATCTATTATGCTTGGTGGGATTGATGGGCCTGTTATGCCAGCATTGTTGAACATTATGTCAAGTTTTCCATAGTTGGTCATGGCAACGTTTACAGCTTCTTTTATTTGGGACTCAATGGTGACGTCACACTCCACAAATTGGGCTAATGGGCCCATCTCCTTTGCTATTTGTGGGCCTAGATTGGTGTCTTTGTCAGCAATGATTACTTGGGCCCCATGCTTCACAAATTCTTGGGTTGTGGCCTTGCCAAGTCCACTTGCTGCCCCGGTTATGATTGCCACTTTTCCTTCAAGCCTGAATTTTATTTTTATTTTTATTTTTGTGGTTTATTTTTGTGAACCAAAAATTCAATGAAGTCATTGTCAATCATAGCGAGTGTTCAAAGGAAGAGATATTATATTTAAATACATAAGAGGAATATTATTTGTACTACCTTTTTAGGGTATTTTTCTTAAATGCATATTTTTGCTATTTAGTTTTAAGAGGAGAAAGAAAAAAAAAAACAATGAAAGCACTGTATTTAAAATGGAATGTGTGCACTTTAAAAAGTGTGAAACTAAAAAATAACATTTCTCAACAACAAAAGTAGAATGTTTATTAATTCCCGACACACTTTTATAGTGAATAATAATAATAATAATAATAATAATAATAATAATAATAATAACCTGAGTCTTAAAGCGAAGTCCACATTAAAATTCAATAATAATAATAGAGCAGATGTTAGCATAAAGTATAACTTACAAAAATAATCGTCTAGAATATATTTAATCAGGTATATTAAATAAGGTGAAAATTCTTATAGATAACTTTGATGTGAAAACCAACCTAGAAAATTCAATATTTTTGTTTACCATGCATGTACTGATTATTGTATTCAATTGTTTATTAATTCATATTTATTTATTAAATATGTGTATAAATAAATATAATATTAATTAAAATAATTATTATCTAGCTAAAAAAATTTAGTTTGAATTTTAAAAATAATAGAATAGATTTTTTTAAGAATTATATCTGATAAAAAATATTTATAAAAAAGTTGTGCATCTAATTCTTTTTCATATCTCCATATATAAGTATAGATAATTAACTATATTTTAAAGAAAATTATCTTGAAACAAAAAAAGAAAGCATAGCAAAGAATAAAGTTCAAGCTAAAAAGTGATAAAATAAAATTTTAATCATAATAAAATTAAAATAGTGAGATTTATATAAGATAAAAATAATGAATTCAGAAATAATTAAAATATTATTTATTATTTTACTAATTTTCTTTACTTACATTATCTTTAACTTTTTATTTAACTAATATCTATCTTAAAGACACATATTAAGATTACAAATTAAAAACTTTTTTATTAAAAATATAAAAAAATAATTTTTTAGCATATTTATTCTATATTTATTAAAAAAATTGTAAAATTTCACTAATAATAATCTTACCAAAATCTTTTTTATTTTTTTCAACTGGAAAATTCAAAAGCAAATCACTTCGAAATGATGACAATGGAAGCGCAATGGACTCATCAATCGTGATGGCATATCCATCAAATAAATAATATAATATAATTCCATCAGCTTTTATCTTAAACGTCTAAATCAAAAAGCATATTTTTTTTTTCGCAAAGTTAGAGGATGATGTCGTGGACCAACTTTTTCTTCCAACAAGATTTGATTAAGTTTCCACATTCCATATAAGTGGAAGTGGAACACCTTTAGACGTCTTTTTTGCTTCCAAAGTTTAATTCATTTACAACAAAATATTTGACTTTTTACGTCCTTTTCTTTTTTTTTTTAAAAAAAATAGTTTATACATAATGATAAAGAAAGTTATCGCTCTTGATCTATTCTAAGTTTCTAATTTCTAAACGATTCAAATCCATTACCACTTTCATACAAATTATGATTCTGAATGTGTTTACCAAAGCAGAAAACGACATTAGATATATGAAAGTTTTTTTAACTAAGATGTATTCTCTATTTCTTTTCCTTTTATAAGTGAAGGATAGAAGGATATATATATTAAGTTTTTTTTAACAATAATGTGAAATTAGTCAAAGTGTCTAATACTTTGGCCCTTCAATATTTAGCTTCTTATATTTGAGTTTTGGAATGAGAAAAATCATAGTTAACACTTTAACAAACTCAGAGCTTGTTTGAAAATTATTTAATATAAAAAATAATTTTATTTTTTTAAGAAAAGAATCTGTTTTTATTTAAAACTTAATTCTATAATTTAGAATGGCTATAATATATTAATAAAATAGAATTCAAATTTAAAGAATATATGAATGGATTTAAAAATTATATTTTTTTTATCTGATTTATAAATGAAAAAAAATGAGAATTAAAATTGTTAAAAAAATTTAAATAATTCATTTTTAATTATTCTAAAACAAGAAAAAAAATTCAATTCTTAAGTAGATTTTAATTCCTAACTTTTTAAATAAGTTTTTAGTACTTTTACCGGTACCTCTAGAATGAAATGGATTAATTATGTTTCTAAGGATAAGATTTGATGAGTAGATGATTTGTGTTCTCATTTTCATTATTTGACGTTTTTGTAATTTATAAAAAAGAAAATAGAAAACAAAATTTGTTTTTACTATTTATATTATTTTCAAAAAATACTAATAATTAAAAATATTGAAAATAAAAATCCAAATTAGATGACTTATTACACAATAAGTGATAACTGATTTACTTTACATCATCATTGTAATTCTGATTCTCCTTATATTGAAGTAGTGACACTAGATACAAAATACATGAACACATGAATTTTGATCCATTGTAAGCTCATACAAAATATAATAAAATTTTTAAGTGTTTTTAGTATCTTTTTATTATATAAAATATTTAAAATAATTTTTGTTGTATAAATAATAATATATATTATTTTTAAATTTATTTTAAGAATATAAATTAAGAATAAAGTTAGACATATTAATACGTAATAGTATTTAAATATGTAGAAACATGCCTAAAAAATATTATTTAGTTTTTATTAAGACAAATTAGATAAAAAAAAAACACTCATAAAAAATGAATTTCAAATAAATATTATATCTAAAATATATCTGATACACAAATACAATAATTTCAAAAAATGTCCGTATTTTTTAGTATAACTAAAATACAAAAGGGGTTTGGGATTTGTTTATACATAAGTATACATTTGTATTTTGTACTATTATGCTTCATGTTTAGTTGGAGAGAATCTACAAGAATCAGTTATTAAGTAAGTAACACGTTTTGAAAAAGAATTAATTGGACAATTAGATGAGGGGAGAGCTGTTTGTGTTTGGTAGATGAGCAGCACGAGAACATGCAAATAGCACAATTTGATGCATGTGCTTCACGCAAATTCTGTTTCCCATTCTTTAAATTAATTTCTATGTCGCTATTTACTTCATCAATTCAAGTCACAATTTTAAACTGCACTAAATTATATGTATGAATTCTTCAACGGCTTTTGCTTTTTGCATTGTCAACGCTAATGAATAATAGTAAAGAATATGAATTAGTTAAAATAAGAATTTAGTTAATATATATGTGTTTTTAAAATATATGTTAAAACTATTAATTAATTTTGTTTTACAAAAAATAACATGCAAAATTTAATTTTTAATGTATTTATTATATATTTTATTAAAGTAAAAATTAAAATTTTTTTACTAATAGTAATATTACACATGTTAACAAAATCTTTAAAATAGCGTTTGTTTTGAAATAGTGGGACAGAGAAACTGGAAAACTGGGATTCAGTATCGTGTTTGTTGGCTCAAAAATTGACACTAAAATTTTAATCTCTATCTCCAAAATTTCAGTCAGTACTTCTAAAAAGTGGGAACACAGGGGACTGAAATTTTTGGAGACAGAGACTAAAATTTTAATAATATTTTTTACTTAAAATACCCTGATTTCAATTAATTAATTCTAATTTTATCATTTTTGTAAATTAAATTAGAGTTTCGTTCTTAATTCAATCTCGGCCTCCCACATTACACCAAATACAATACTGAGACTTATTTCAATTTCTGTCTTTCCGTATATGTCTCTCAATCTTAGTCTTTTAATCTTTCAAAAGCTACTTAAAATAATGATGATAGATTTTCTATGTTGGTTTTACACCATTTTAGTTTACAAAATGTTTGATAATAAAAAATATTATGGTCAAAATTTATTATCTTTGGCTTTATTTAATACATGTTGTAATAAATAAATATTAAATAAAATAAGTTTAAGTTGTGTAGATTGATTTTTTTTTAGTATTATCGTTTTGTTTAATAATTATTATAGCTAACATAGTATGCTTATTATTAGTAAAAAATGTTAAATATTTTTATTTAATAAATATATAATAAATATATTAAAATTTTAAATTTTTATAATTTTAATATGTGCTCTTAGGTCACAAAAAGATAAATCCATTATTATATTGTCTTAACAATTGCAATATTCAAAGAAGTAGATAGAAGGGAAATGGCAAGAAGTCAAGAACTACTTCTCTACCAAAAACTAGTTTTTTTTTTTTTTCTCTCCTGTGCAAACGTATTGCTAAAATCAGAAACAATTATTTTATCCATTAGTAATAAAAAATATTATTTAATTTGAAATCCGAAAATAAAGCTTTATGACATATATACTGAATAAAATAATCTAAAAATTTTAAACAGAATTGGCGTGAGACAAAGCTAAGTACACTGCTTAGATGCTCAAGAAAGACAATTTCTTACATATGCATAAGAGATTTTTTTTTTTTTAAGTTGAAAACTGACTCAAGTTTCATGTATATGTATAATTCAACTTTAAAATCAGCTAAGGGAGCCTATAAATTAAAGTTTGGTTGTATTCCTATAATTCATTTTTTCCCTTTACGAAAACTTTGGAAAATTGCACTCATTAAATGAAGAATTGGACTATAGCTAAATATATACAACATCACTAACCAAGAAGTTTTCAAAAAAAAAATTGAATTAATAATAAGTTTGAGGAAAACCATATAATAATGAGACTCACCTTCTTTCACCAACCGTTGCATAGAATCTGCTGCCTTCTTGATTCAAACCATTGCTAAGGGTAGCGAGCTTCAACTTCCTTAAGAAAATTTTTAAAAAATATATAAAATTAAATGAGGATTAATATACTAATAATGGAAAAGAAATTAAACTTCATGAATTCTAGAATGAAAAAGAAAAGAAAACGTTGACCAACAAATTAAAATTAAGGTTCAAAATGGACATGGTTTGGAATGAAACATTATTGAAGTTGAGTGAAGAACTAATAATTAACCTTGCTAATAATAATGTTCTGAGCATGTTTGCGTTGAAGATCTGAAGAAGAAAATAAAGATGAGTTGACCTTTTAACAGATCTCAGGTTTGAAAGCAGAGAGAATGAAATGAAAGGGTTGATGAGTGTATTTATGGAAGGATGAGAAAACGTTTGTTTTCAAAACGATTCTTCCTCTGATGAGCTATAAAGAGATTTGTTATGGTACTCTTCTTTCTATTTGATTATAATATTTTACTATTTTTTTTTATCAATTAATGACTTAGAATTTTCTTTTTAATTTTTTTAATTCTTTAAATATTTAATTTTAATTAAAGAGATATATGTCAATTTCTTAGTCGTACACACCGTAAATGTATTGATATTGTAATTATACCGAGTATTCTAATGTGAGAAATTTTTGGAGATTAGTCATTTTTAATATTTTTTATTATTATTTAATTAGTATAAATGTTAAATTATTTTTAATAAATAAATTTTATTAATTTATATGTGTAAATTTTAAAAAATATAGATATAAATTATATTAATTTATATATATAAATTTTAATAAATATAAATACAAATTATATAATTTTTGTATGTAAAATTTAGTAAATATAAATACAAATTATTACTAATAAAAAATAATAATATTTATTCGTCATATTATATTACCCTTCTAATATATATATATATTCACGGATAGAACAAACCAACAAATAAAATCATTGTCAACATGTCTTTAACTGTTTTTGACAATATTCTTTCAGAGGTATTATCATATTAACGATAAAATTAATCAAATTAAGTTAAGGAGTTAATTTTAGTTCACACATGGAAAATTTGAATTTCACATTATATATACAATAATTTATTAATTAACGACGAATTAATTTTTGTCTTTTCAATTAGAAAATATTGTAAAAAATAAAAAAATATTAATAATAAAATTAAAATTAAAAATATTTTAAATATAGTTTAAGTTTTTAAGAAGATCATGGAATATTCTCGCTGGTTCGACGTACATGAATTACAACAAAATTATTTAGATTTGTTAAAAAGATTTTTTATAAATAATTTTTTTAACTTTTAACTTATAAAAAATTATAGCACATATTAATGAGATAATTGGTTATTCCATAAGAGCGTTAGCATAAGGATTCGACTTATTAGAACAAAGTTATTTAGATTTGTTAGAAAAGATGTGGAACATTAAATTTGGGAGTTAAGATTTTTCATGGTCAAAACAGTATCGTGATTTGAAAAATAGGAACAAGCTAAATCATGGTCTATAAATAAAAAAAATGCAGAAGTGAAAAAGGGACTTCAATCTGAACACTATATCATCACACAACTTTCCAAAATCCAGAATCACACTGACGCTAAAGAGATTCATAGAAACAATGCGAATGCATGTGAATGTTTGGAGTTAATTTTTTTATTTATTTTATTTTTATTATCTTAATTTTTTCTTTTATTTTCAATTTGTTTCATTTTATTGCTTTTCATTTTTTTGAATATTTTAATATCTTTTGTTTATTTTTTTAAACTTCAATTTACTTGTTATTTTATTTACAGTTCTTATTTATTTTATTTTTTCTCTTTTTATTATTTTTGTCTTTACACTGTTTTATTTTGATTCTTTTCTTTCGAACATTTTATTTTCAAGTTTTTACTTTGTTTTATCTATTTTCTTCACAATTTATCACAAATATTTTGACATATATAGATTCGATATCAACGTTAAGTAATTTTCGAGTCAAGCCTACTCTTTTTCAGAGGAATTATATCTACTCTCCGAACTGAATTCTTAATACAAACTTGATTCGACACCCTATCGAGGTTACAAAAAATTAAGTAAAACAAATTGGCATATGCCCAATGGGACCCTGGGTTAAGCTAATGTATCAAGCTGTGTATGCGATTACGCTATGGTAAATTAATAATGTCTGATAAAGCCTCAACTTTGACTGATACATCGAATAATGATACTGGGGAGCTTACGAGAGGTCCTGAGGTAGAGACTGTCCCATCAACAGGCACTTCAGGTTGAAGGATCAACCCTGTCATCACAAAGAGAATTCCATCGACTATGCCCGCAACGTGGCCCCCATATGGGTTACTTCCAAATTATTTTCTACCATTAGAAAATTCCAATATGGGATATACAGGAGGCGCAGCCACTACAAGGAGAAACCCTTGTACAATCCAGCACCTCCTCTAGGTTACCCACAGTGGGTATACCAACTAATTATAACTCTAATAGGGCAAATTACAATGCTTATTAATATTTGATGAATAACCCTCCATATTTAGGGTCAATTCCTATGTCACAACCTACCTCAATAATGCCAAATGACTTTTCGACACAAGACATAAGGGTAACAAAGTTACCGGTAGGTGGAACACGTACCTCAATTTTTCCAGAAATGTCGAGACAAATTTCTATCGGAATGTCGTCTCCTAACACGGTCGAATCCTTGGCCGTATTCAGACAGCAAATCGAAGACCGTTATCACAATTTAGTTAATATACTTACTCAGCAGATGACTACAGTGTTGAATCTTCTTATAGAGAATAACAATACTAGAATAGAGCAAGTTGCTTGACGAGTTGATGACATTGCAGAAGCAATTAATCGACCTTTTGTACCACCCGTAGGTAGGATGAATGTCAATAATCCTCCTAAAATGTTAAATAGGGGAGATGACCCAAACATGATATTAAACGAGGCTAGAGCAAATAATACTACTCAAACCTATGGTCAAAATATAATCTAAGCTATCAAACAAATCTTAAATAGAGCAGGATTGAATATAAGGCTGACAAATCAATCCTACTTCATATCTCATTTTTTCGATTATGTTTTAAAAGCTGAATTTCCCAGAGGAGTCAAAACTCCAAAGTCTCTCCCAAATTTGCAGGTGAGAGTGGAGAATCGACTGTCGAGCACGTGGCTCGTTACACAGTAGAAATAGGAGAAATAGCTAGTAATAAATATTTGAAAATGAGATACTTTCCTCCTTCTCTCACAAAGAATACCTTTACTTGGTTTTCAAACCTGCAACCTAACTCGATCCATAATTGGGTTCAGTTAAAAAGAAGTTTTTATAATCTGTTCTTTAGAGGTGAAATGAAAGTAACATTGTCTGATTTATTCACAGTGAAGAGAGAAAATGCAGAGTCAATCGACGACTACTTTAACGATTTAAGAATATGAGAAACAACTATTTTACTCCTATTCCTAAATTTGAAGTAGTCAAGATGGCCATTAATGATCTCGATTTCAATATTCAAAAGAAATTAGTAAACCAACAATTTTTAGATTTGGCTTAGATAGCTGATAAAGTACAGCAAATTGAAAAACTAAACAAAGAAAAAGAGGAACTAGAGTCAAGTAAAAGTAAAATTTTCTTTAACAAAAAAGTAAATTATGTTGACTGTATGAGTGAGAAAAAGTTGAATAATGAATCTGCCTTTGTTACATAATTAAAAGATGGATCCCATATGTGTGTCGATCTCTTAATCTAGCAAAAGATAAAACTTCTTTGTTAGGACGAAGAAACTACTCTTTTGATTCGACAAAAGATGAACAAATATTTGACATGTTATTAAAAGACAAACAACTTATACACCTTGAAAGGAAGAGGATGCCATCTGTTTCTGAAATAAAAAATAAGAAGTTTTGTAAATTTCATCAAGTATCTCGGCATTATACTAATAATTGTTTACATTTCAGGAACTTGATACAAAAGGCTATTGAAGATTGTCGACTGAAGTTTGCAGAGAAGCCTAAAATAAAAGTAGATTCTGATCCTTTCTAGGTCACGTCGAATTTTGCTGAAACAGAGAAAATGACTTTCTTGATCAACATGGCCTCTGTCGAGCCCAGGGGAAAAAGATGATCAGTTCAAACTCGATATGTTCGAAACAGAAAGACCGATCTATCTAAAAGCTGGAGAAGATTTGTTGGATTTTTTGCTAAGGCAAAGGGAAGAAGAAGGAAATGTCGTCGTATGTCCTCAATGCAGTGCTCTTTTCAACACATCAGTTGCTAAGGCTTTTGAATCTTATAAAAAGAGTAGAGAGCGAGTTTACCAAGAAGAATTGATGCAAGTCCAATTAAAGTAGGTAAGTAAAAAATTGAGACTCTTTTAGTATGCCTGTCAAACAATAGATGTGCACTATCGTCACGATCGATCAGAAAGCCCAAGGAGTATCAAATAGAACTAGAGTTCCTCCCTCTAATGTGTCAAATAATAAATGGGTGCAGAACGATGCTCCAAAGTATTCGAAGAGTTATAATTTCAACGTTTCAAGAGAAGGTTTTGAAATTTGGGCTGGAAACCAAAAGAGAGGTTCTTTTTTATGAGGGACATGCAGAAGAGGTGGTGGTCAAGCCCGATCTCGACACAACTTCCAGGATACTGTTCCCTTCATTACAAGAGCTGTAGTTCAAGAACAAGGTGCTTATGTCAACATAGAGGGTCCATATCCAAAGTTGACCAAAGAGGGTAAGTTACCTCAAAAACAAGAACAGAAGAAGGATAAAACATCCTTGATAATTAAAGGCCAAGAGTCAAAAGGCGAGTCGAATGAAACCTCGTTAACCAAGCCAGTTTTCAAGGGAAAAGTAAAGGAGGAAGCATTGACAAATTTTTTTTACTCTGAATTCGAAGATGACCTAGATGTGATGTTTTGAGAAACTAGTTTTGGATATGTGGCCACGATGTCTATTCTCACTTTTGACTTTTAGGGTAACCGTGAAGGGACTTGGAATTGTCTCAAAGGAGATTGTGATGATGTCATTTTAGGAGACAAATGCAGGTTTATCGAGAATGAATTGATTAAAGAAGGATTGTTCGAGAGACTTGATGAACCAAAGGTCATCTTCGACCTTTGCATATTAAAGCTAAGATCGAAGGACTTATGATCAATTGCATCCTGGTTGATGGAGAAGCAGTGATTAATTTACTACCTAAAAGTATGCTACCTTTGTTCCAAAAGACAGTCGAAGATCTGGTAGAAACAAACTTGGCTGTCATTGAATTCAATAGTAAGTCGACAAGAGCCCTTGAAACAATCCCACTCAGGGTTAAGGTAGGAAATGTCGAACGACTAACAGTATTTATAGTAGTACATACTAAAGCAACTTTTAACATGCTATTGGGAAGAGATTAGATCCATGGAGTATGGGCAATACCCTTGACCTTGCATCAGAAATTGGTACTTTGGGATGAGGATGGAAGGATTGAAGAGATCAAAGCTAATGACAACCCTTGCTATGTCAAACAGATGAATGCCAACTTCAAAGAATATCATATTAGTGTTCGACTACTAGATATTGATATGAGTACCTTTGACCCCACTCTCATCAAAAGTTGCTATGTTGGGACTCATGGCATGAAGTTGGTCCCTAAGGCCAAAGAGAACTTGGCCACAAAATCCACTTAATAGATATATCGAGCGATTGGACTCGACTATCAACCTACATGACTGAGAAGAAGGAGTGCACAGGTGAACATACACTAAATTGTATATATGATCTCAACTCCTTAGAGTTTGAGAAGTCTGATTTATTTTCAGAAGATTTGCCTAATAGAAAGGTTGAAGTACAAGATCCTCTCGGTGAAGTCGAGATTGGAGGAGAAGGTCAAATTACTTATGTAAGTAAATGCTTAGACCCTGATTTCAAAGAGGAGTTAATAAAGGTGTTGAAAGAATACCAAGATTGTTTTGCTTGACAATATGAGGATATGCTTGGATTGGATAGATCTCTTGTCAAGCATAAGCTTCCTATCCTTGAGAACACTCTACCTATCAAGCAAGCTCCAAGACATTTTGGCCCTGAAATCATGAAAAAAATAAAAAAAGAGGTCGAACGATTGCTAAAAGCTGGATTCATTTGAACAGCTAGGTATGTTGAATGGATTTTTAATATTGTACTTGTAATTAAGAAAAATAGAAAGCTAAAAGTGTGTATTAATTTATGGGATCTGAATAAAGCTACTCCAAATGATGAGTATCACATGCCAATTGCAAAGATGTTAATCGACTCTGCAGCAGGAAGCAAACTTCTGAGCTTCATGGATGGATACTCGGAATATAATCAAATATTCATATCCCAAGAAGACATGTCAAAGACGGTGTTTCGATGCTTAGGAGCTATCAGCAGCTACGAATGGCTAGTCATGCCATTTGGCTTAAAGAATGCAGGGATTCCATGACAGATAACTCGACATCACAGATAACTCGATCATGGTCGTTTTGACCACTATAATAGGTGAGTTGATAATATGTAAATCAAAGTATCATAGCACGTGGTTGTTCCATGAGAATGTAGGTTGAAGTATTATAACACATAGGTTGTTCGATAATAGAGTTAGCATAAGAGTTCAACTTATAATAGAAAGTGGAAAGAAAAATAATTAAAAGAGGGAGTTGAGTTAGTGACTTCTAAAAGTCGAAATGAGATAATCACACGTGGTTTTATCCAAAAGCACTTTATGAAACGTGGGGCTTGAAGACTGAGGTAAGAGAAGATGTGAGACGTCAAACTTGAGAGTCAAGATTCTTCATGGTCAAGGAAGTGTCGTGGCCTGAGAAATAGGAGGAAGCTAGATTGTGGGAAGAGAAAAATACTTTACAAGTAGGGGTGATCACGGATATCGGGTACTCGATAACCTGTCCGAACTCGAACCGAACCAATTAAATTAGTTCTGAAATCAACGTGTAATTGGGTCCAATCCAAACCAAAGCAATGACTCTCTCTAGTAATTGGTCCGAGTAACGGTTCTGGGAGTGCGGAACCCGAACCAACCTGTGGACCCGACCATGTACTAATGAAATAAAAAAATAAAAATTTAATGATTCTGAGTTTCTGACCCAATAACTCTAACCCATAGAAATCTGCAGCGGTGCCCTCACCCCATGGAATAAACCCTAGCAGAGCTTTCTCAATCCTCAAACCGTTACTCATGTGACCAAATCAGCATTAGCTTCCTTTCCGTCGTCGGCATCTCCGTCAACATCGTCTTTGTCGGCGTTGTCTCTGTCAGCATCGTTGTCTGTGGGACTGTCAGCATCATCTTTTCTGGTAGCGGTAGTATCGTCTTCTCCATCAATGTCATCTTCTCCAGCAGCCAACTTTGTCTTTCATCAGCATCATCCTCTCCAGTAGCTAGCTTTGTCTTCCGTCAGCGTCGTCCTCTCCAGCAACCAGCTTCCTCTAGCATTGTCTTCTCCGGTCAGGTAAGCGTTAATTTTTTGTTTATGTTATCTGTTAAAGTATTAATTGTTTTATTTTCTGTTCCATTTTTGTTTATGTTATCTGTTAAAGTGATAATTTTTTTGTTCAACTTTTTTGGTCTGTTTAATTTTTTGTTAAAATTATAAATTCTTAGTTCTTATTGATAATTTTTTTCAATTTTCACTGTTATGAGTTCTTGTGATGGTTCTGTACCTCTGTTATATGTTTTGCAGGTTTAAAAATGGAAAAATTAACCCTGTAAGTGACACTGTTGTTGGAAGCACTTCTTCTCCAAGTATAACCACTCTCACTGCCATTGACGATGGTATTTTTGGTGAAACATCGTAAAGTCCAACTCCCCCACTATTGCCTACCTCAAAACCTTCATCAGAACCTGATGCATAAACACAGACCAAAACTACTGGAGCTACTGGTAGGCCTCCAAAAGAAGTAAAATATAAACCCAGTAGGGCACCTAGTAGTGTTTGGGCTCATTTTTCTAAAAGTTCTCCTAAAGAAGCCTGTTGCAACTATTATAAAAAAAATATCCATGCAATAGTTCTAGTCATGGTACAACAAACTTGCATAAATATTTAAGAATTTGCACTAAAAATCCTCATAAGCAAGTTGAAAAGGGACAGAAAACTATTGTACTTGGGAGCCAATTTGAGGATAACCCTAATTCGATTGCTATGAAGCATGTTGATTTTAATCAAGAGCAAACTCGTCTTGCTCTTGCAAAAATAATTGTTGATGAACTTCATTTAAAATTTATTGAGGCTCAAGGTTTTAGAAAATTTATGAGTGAAGCACAACCTAAGTTTAAGGTTCCCTCACATTTCACAATTGCTAGAAACTGTATGGCTTTGTTTAGATATGAGAAAGAAAAATTGAAAAAGATGTTATTTGAAAATTACCAAATCGTTTTTTTTACTATTGATACTTGGATCTCAATTCAGAATTTAAATTATATGTGCGTGACTTTGCATGATATTGATGAGTCTTGGACATTGCATAAAAAAAATATTGAATTTTGGTTTGATTACTAATTATAAGGGTGAGACCATAGAGAGCGTCTTAGAACAATGCTTGCAAAAGTGGGGTATTAGAAGAATATATTGTGTAACTATTGACAATGCTAATATTAATGGTGTTACAATTTCATATTTATTTAGAGGCATCAATGATTGGAATGGGTCAACATTATTAAATGGGAATTTCATACATATGAAATGTTGTGCTCACATATTAAATCTAATTGTCGATGATGGTATAAAGGAGATTGATAGCTCAATAAGTAAAATCAGAATTGCATGCAAGTTTGTTAGGTCATATCTTGGTAGAATGCAAGTTTTTAAGAGGTGCCTTCAAGAGGCTAATATAACTTGTAAGGCTATGGTAGTGTTAGATGTGCCTACTAGGTGAAACTCTACTTATTTGATGCTAGATGCTGCTGAAAAGTTTGAATCGGCTTTTAGTAGGTTTAGTTATCAAGACTCATTTTATTTGTTGGCGCTTGAGTATGAAGGAGGACCTCCTGATGCTAATAATTGGAAAAGGACACGTGTATTTGTCAAGTTCTTGAAAATATTTTATGATGTAACTCTTACTTTTTTTTGGTTCTTTGAAAGTTATATATAATAATTTTTTCAATAAATTGTGTGACATTCAAAAAATTTTGAATAAGTGGAGAAAGAGTAATGATGTTGGTTTGCAAAAGATGGCGACACAAATGAAAGTGAAACTAGAAAAATATTAGGAGGGTGATGGTATAAATTATTTTTTTTGTGGTTGTTTTTCTTTATCCTCGATACAAGGATGGGTATGTTGAATTTTATCTTAATCGGGTGTATGGGTTGAATTAAGCCAAAGATGTGTTAAAAAAGTTGAAGGATATCATTCATAAGCCACTTGAGTATTACTCCATGATGTATCTCCTTTTAAATGAAAGTTCTTCTGGTAGTTTCAATTATAGCATTGCCTCTCATGATCATGGAGTTGGTGGTGAAAATGCAAATGAAGAGGAAGATGGTTTCGAGGATGATTTTAGATTGAAGGTTAAAAAAAAGCAAGGTGAGGTCAAAAGGAATGAGTTGGAAAGATACATAGAAGATGATATGGAGGATAACATTCCCGTTTTTGACATTTTGCTGGTGGAAGTTGAAATCAATGAAGTATTATGCACTTGCTCACATGGCTAGGGATTTGTTGACTATTTCCGTCTCTACCGTGTCTTTTGGGTCGGCATTTAGTATTAGTGGTCGTGTGCTTGACCAATTTAAAAGTTCTTTAAGTTCTTCTACTGTTGAGTCTCTAAATCCTCACAAAATTGGTTGAGGACTCAAAAGAAGATGCATGATTTAAAGAAAGAACTTGAGGACCAAGAAAAACTTAAATTAGATAACTATTTTTAAATCATATTTTTTTAAATCATTATGTAATTGTTGTTATTGTTGAGTCTCTAATAATAATTTAATTATTGTTAGTGTAGAACTTTCATCTTTAACAATATCTAATCAAGTCATTGGAGTTGATGTTGTTTACAACAATTTGAGGTTAACATTTTTCACTAATTATTTGTTTGTGGAATTACTTTCAATTAATCAATTTTATATATTGACATTAGCTAATTATATGCTGATTTTTTGAAGGTCACAACTCATCTTAAACATGCTTGGTTGATGGAATGAAGGATTATGGAGTGAAAACTTTGAAAGATTATTCCTTTGAAGGATTATTTTTGTTGCACCTTTGTATTTAGTTTTTAATGTGTTTGGTGTTTAACATGTTTGGATTTTAATGTGTTTAGTGTTTAATATGTTTAGATTTTAATGTATTTAATTTTTAATGTGTTTTGTGTTTAACATATTTGGATTATTTCTATTAATTTTACATGTTTATTATACTTACAGAATTTTTAAGATAAAAGGTTCGTTTTTTTTAATTTCTGTTTCATCGGGTACCTAATTATCGGAACCGAACTAATCCGTTCTTAATTGGTTTGATTTGGTTCAGATACATACACAAAAAAAACGTAAATTTGAAACCAAACCGAACTCATTACAATTCAATTGGTTTGGTTCTAATTTTATCCCAAACTTGAACCAACCAACCCATGATCACCCCTATCTACAAGTATGTCCTTGTGGTCTATAAATAAGAGAAATGCAGAAGTGAAAAAGGAATTTCAATCTGAACATTATACCATCACACAAAATTCTGCAAAATTCAAAATCACACTAATGCTAAGGAAATTCATAGAGTGCAAGTGCATGTGAGTGTCTGGAGTCAATTTTCTTTTATTCATTTTAATTTTATTACCTTAATTTTTCTTTTATTTTCAGTTTGTTTCATTTATTTTAAACTTCAATTTACTTGTTAGTTCATTTACATTTTTTATTTGTTTCATTTCTTTCCCTTATTATTTTTCTCTTTACTTTGTTTTATTTTAATTTTTTTCTTTTAAGACTTTTATTTCCAAGTTTTACTTTGCTTTATCTATTTTCTTGCTTTGTAGTTTATCACAAATATTTTGATATACAAAGATTCGATACCAACGCTAAGTAATTCCTGAGTCAAGCCCACTCTTTTTCAAAGGAGTCATATCTGCTCTCCGAATTAACATCGTAATACAAACTTGATTCGACACCTTGTTAAGATTATCAAAAATCAAGTGAAACAATAACATACAATTAAAAAAAAAATTAATTGAAAAAATATATATATTTTCTTTTAGGGTTTATTGTTTGGTCCAATGCTGCCTCCACTCTACCAAAAGAGGTTGAGATCGAGCCTATAATGGACCCTACTTAGGGTTTGTTTGGGTGAGCTTCTAAAAAATATATTTTTTAAGTTATCTTTTTTTAAAAGATATTATAGAAAAGTAAAAGTAATTTTATGTTTGGATAATTAATGAGCGGATAATTTATACGCTTTTTGGCATTGTTTTTAGGTAGTTTTTAGTAGGATTTAGCTACTTTTTAGTATATTTTTATTAGTTTTTAAGAAAAATTCACATTTCTGGACTATACTATGAGTTTATGTATTTTTCTGTGATTTTAGGTATTTTCTGGCTGAAATTGAGGGACCTGAGCAAAAATCTGATTCAGAGGCTGAAAAAGGACTACTGATGCTGTTGGATTCTGACCTCCCTGCACTCGAAATAGATTTTTTGGAGCAATAAAAACCCAAATGGCACATTCTCAATTGCGTTGGAAAGTAGACATCCTGGGATTTCCAGCAATATATAATAGTCCATACTTTGCTTGAGTTTTGACGACACAAACTGGCGTTCAAACGCCAACTTCCTGCCATATTCTTGCGTTAAACGCCAGAAACAGGATAGAAGCTGCAGTTAAATGCCCAAACTGGCATAAAAGCTGGCGTTTAACTCCACGAAAAGTCTCTACATATGAAAGCTTCAATTCTCAGCCCAAGCACACACCAAGTGGGCCCGGAAGCGGATTTCTGCATCATTTACTTATTTCTGTAAACCCTAGTAACTAGTCTAGTATAAATTAGACCCTTTACTATGTATTAGACATCTTTGGACGTTTAGTCCTTAGATCAACATCTTTGATCAGTTTTATGCTATCTTATACTTTTATGGGAGGCTGGCCATTCGGCCATACCTGGACCTTCATCACTTATGTATTCTCAACGGTGGAGTTTCTGCACACCATAGATTAAGGTGTGAAGCTCTGCTGTTCCTCGAGTATTAATGCAAAGTACTATTGTTCTTTTATTTAATTCAAGCTTATTCTTATTCTAAGATATTCACTCGCACTTCAACCTGATGAATGTGATGATTCGTGACACTCATCACCATTCTCACTCATGAACGCGTGCCTGATAACCACTTCCGTTCTATCTGCAATCGCTTGAGTGTATATCTCTTGGGTTTCTAATCAATGATTCACATCAACTCCCCTCTAACAATGGGGCATCTGAATCTGAGATTAGAACCTTCGTGGTATAGGCTAGAAATATTTGGCAGCATTCATGAGATCCGGAAAGTCTAAATCTTGTCTGTGGTATTCCGAGTAGGATTTGGGAGGATGACTGTGACGAGCTTCAAACTCGCGACTGTGGGGCGTAGTGACAGACACAAAAAGATCATTGGATCTTATTTCGACACGATCGAGAACCAACAGCTGATTAGCCATGCGGTAGCTGTGCCTGGTATTTTTCATCCGATACGAGAAATCTGACAGTTGATTAGCCGTACAGAAATCGTAGAGGACCATTTTCACTGAGAGGATGGAAGGTAGCCATTGACAACGGTGATCCCCCAATATACAGCTTGCCATGGAAAGGAGTATGAATGATTGAATGAAGACAGTAGAAAGCAGAGATTTAGAAGGAATAACGCATCTCCATACGCTTATCTGAAATTCCCACCAATGAATTACATAAGTATATCTATCTTTATTTTATGGTTATTTATCTTTTAATTATCAAAACTCCATAACCATTTGAATCCGCCTGACTGAGATTTACAAGATGACCATAGCTTGCTTCAAGCCGACAATCTCCGTGGGATCGACCCTTACTCACGTAAGGTATTACTTGGACGACTCAGTGCACTTGCTGGTCAGCTGTGCGAAGTTGTGAAGAGACGTGTGAATCATGGTATTGCGCACCAAGTTTTTGGAGCCATGCCAAGGGATAACAATTTCGTGCACCAATAACTCATGCAAAAAGATCTTTTTATTAATCAATTATATTTGGGTATAACCAAATAAAAGTACTTTTTTGTTTATTTATTATGTGAAAAACATATTTTTTTTAAGACTTTTAAAAAAATATGTAAATTATAACTTCTCAAAAAAGATTTTTTTTAATTTCTCTAGTACTTTTACTTTTACTACTAGAAATTTACCAAACACGTTAAAATTTTTTTTTTATAAAAAGATATTTTTTTATCAACTTAATGACGTCCAAACAAGCGCTTAATCACCTTCACATAATGCCTCTTTCTAGTTTTGGTTTTGGTAAATTTTATATTGGTCAGGTCTTTGGTGGCTAAGGTTATAATGATTAAGAGTGATCAAATTTTGACTGACCAATGAACACATGACATGTAGAAAGTTGGTACAAGTTGTTAGTTAGAGTGATAGGCTCTTATTGTTAGTGATTACTGCAGGACAAAACAGTAAATAAACTGACCAAAATAATGTGTATATCATGTGGACTTTTTATTTAAAAGAAAAAAATTATTAGTGTTTTTGAGTGGATAATTCCAAAACTTCAATGGTTAGGCCTTAGTATGAAAATTCATTATAAAATAATGGATCGATAAGAAGTCATGAACTATTAATGATAAAAGTAATAAAAAAAACTAAATCATGTGATATTTGTGTGGGCTCCTATTACTAATGTATTTATGGCATGAATTATATGAGAGTATAAATTTATAAAGTGTTAAAATTTTATAAGAAAATATTATTATTTTGAGGGTTAACTACCAAAAACGCCCCCGAATTATTCAAACACTGACAATAATGACCTCCACTTTTATTATCGACAAAAATAACCTTTAAAAATTTAAAAACGTGCGCAAGATACCCATCTGTCAAGAGAGACATATTCTGTCAACGGAAATGTCTGATGTGATAAATGGAGACACTCTCTCTTCCGTCACAGCTACTACACCACTCGACACCACTCTTTCAAATCCCTCAAGCCCACCAAAAATGAACCATTACCTGACCTTCATCCTCACCCTTGCCACCATCACATGGTCGCCATCTTCTCATACTTGCTGTAACACCATGAATCTCACCCCAATCTGAAACTCAAACTACAACCTTCACCTATCTTGCCGCCACCATATCCCATGGTCATCCTTCTAAAAATTTGTCCCACTCTCACAGTCCGTTAACAACAACAACAACAACAACAACAACAACAACAACAACAACAACAAAAACAATATCAACACCAATAATAACTCACTCTGATTTCAACAACAGATTTAAAATTGAAACAAAATCAGAAGCGAATAGTGAATAGCTAAGTCAACGACAGTGAGCGAAATAGAGGAGAAGGCAGAGGTTGTTGTTGTGACGAATGATGGAGGAAAGAGAATTGGGAGCCAACTCCCACTCGTGAAGTTCGCCTTTCAGACTCGGCGACACTTGCCTTCCAGATCTGACGGTGCTCGCCTTTCAGTTCTGGTTGTGGCGCTCACCTTCCAACTCCGACCGTCAAGCTTCTCTTCCATTCCGATCGTGCTCGCGTTGTAGTTCTAGGTGTAGTTTTTTACTGTTGTGTTGTATCTTTTGGTGTTGCAAAGAGAAGTCGACAAAGTTAGAGCTGTGGCTATGGCATCGGGAGGAGAAGAGCTAGAGATTTGGGAGATTTGGGATTTTAGGGTTGGGGATGGGGGATGGGGATACACGGTGAGAAAGAAGATTTGGGGGATGGGGGATGGGAATACACGGTGAGGAAGAAGAAGAAATAAGAGAGAGAGAGAGAGAGAGAGAGAGAGAGAGAGAGAGAGAGAGAGAGAGAGAGAGAGAGAGTAAATTTGGGGTTTTTGGGAGATGGGGGATGGAGATACTCAGTGAGGAAGAAGAAGAAATAAGAGAGAGAGAGCGTCACATATGTTTTTCCGTTAACGGAATATGCCTCTCTTGACGGATGGGTATTTTGTGCACGTTTTTAAATTTTTAAAGGTTATTTTTGTCGATAATAAAAGTGGAGGTCATTATTGTCAGCGTTTGAATAATTCGGGGACGTTTTTGGTGGTTAACCCTTATAATAATTATTAAACAGTATTGTTGATATTATAATAGTTATTATTATTTTTGTTATTATTATTATTATTATTATTATTATTATTATTATTATTATTAAAAGAGAAATTTTTTGAGATTAGTAATTTTTAGTAATAATTTTGCTCATCTTTTGGTAAATATAAATACTAAATTATTTTTAACAGATAAATTTTATTAATTTATGTGTTCAAACTTTAAAAATTTTGAGTGCAAATAGTAATGGTTCATGTGTGTAAAATTTTGATAAACAATTAAACATAGATGCAAACTACATATTTATTATGTACAAAATCTCTATAAATATGGGTACAAATTATTACCGACTAAGTACTGACAAGAAATGATAATACTTGTTAGTCATGTAGCATTGTTCTTAAAAATCTTCACAATTGTTTTATTAATAAGATTTACTTTTTTACTTTGTGAATCCACTAAAGCTGGCATCCGTAAATCTTGAATTCATAATGTCATATCTTCGATAATTTACTTAAATAAACTAGTTGAAAATCAATCATACTAGATTGTCTTAAAAACGAAATCAATGTTAATTTTTTTCCTCTCTATATTTATATAAAGCGTGGTCGTTGTATAAAATTTTAGAGAAGCAAATATAAAAATTGCAAAACCTCCTCTGTCGACGTCGTGTTTAGTTTATCGGAGTTCGCTGCCGATCCTCGTAAACGGCGTCATCATTCTTCCTACTTCTAATTCTCTTTGCTGCGATGTGCGGCTATGCATGCAAGGTCTTGTAAGACTCCATCGAACCTTTAACATGAAAAAGTTTCTTTCTATTTAATTTGGAATGTTTTCTTTATTAAATTTGAGATTTTTTTGTTATACTTGAAATTTTTTTTTTTTGTAAAACTTAGAATGTTTTATTTTATTAAACTAATCGTGGGATGTTTCTTTTTGTTTAACTTGGGATTTTTTTATTAAATTTGAAAAAAAATTGTTACACTTGAAATATTTATTTTGTAAAACTTAAAATGTTTAGTTTTGTTAAATTAACTCTAGATGTTTCTTTCTATTTAACTTGAAAGGTTTCTTTTATTAAATTTGGGATTGTTTTTGTTATACTTAGGATTTAGGATGTTTATTTTGTAAAAGCTGAAATATATATTGTTATTATTATGTTGAGATGTTTCTTTTATTAAACTTTACATATTTTTTTGTAAATTTAGAATATATTTTGATGTAGGTCAGTCCTGTGTAGCGTACAGAAGAATTACGACAAAAAATACAATAATAACACGACGGACGATTAAAAATGAAACACCGTAATCTGATAAAAAGGGAATGAGATAAAATTCTATTTTAAAAAATTTGAAGTTTTATTTTTTAAAAGCCATTATAAATTTAAAATTTTATTATTAAAAATTAAGAATTTTACTTTTTAATAATTTTAAAACGTTGTTTAAATTGACTAGTCAGATTGATATAAAAAATACGAGTAAATGTTATTTCCAGTAATTTATTAGTACTATATAGTGCTATAGCCAAGGGCTTTTTGGCTTTTGTGGCTGATTTGCCCAATTGGGTGATGACTCATATGAGGCACCTTAACCCTCATCCTATTCCAGCAAATTAAATTAATTAAAAACTAGCATATAAATTACATGGCATATTCAGAAAGAGCTAGTGAGGGAGTCATTCTATAGTCAACTAGTATATAATAAAGTAAAAATTTAGCTTCGGTTAATTTTACGTGAAATTAATAATTAAAAATTATTAAATAAAAATTTAATCAAATTATTAAATTATTAAATTAATTAAATTATTTAATAATTTTTAATTATTAATTTTATATAAAATTAATTGTATTTAAATTTTTACTATATAAAATTAAATTTTAATAGTTTTAGTATTAGAGTTACATACAATTAATAGCTCTTCCGATTATGTAACTGCAAATTTCGTAAATAAAAAAAGTTTAGTTAACAGAACACATAATAAATTTATTATTAATAAAAAATTTTAAATATTTTTACTAATAAATATAAAATAAATATATTAAAAATTTTAAATTTTTTATATTTATATAAACTTTTTAATTTACAAATTTAATATGTGTGTTTAGAACACAAGATAGATAAACCTATAAAAAATATTCCGTGTTATAAAAGAGATTAATTAATATATAGCTTCTATAAAAAATTTTAAAACTTCAATAATAGAAATATTGTTTCACATGTAAGAGTATACCTCTAATTTCAGAATTACAATAATCATGTTATTGATCATAAGAAAACAGCCGTCAGACAACACAGTACATTGATGAACCCACCAGCTGTACAACATGGTTGGAATTGTCTGGGATTATTTTGTCCCATGCTTCTAGGCTTTATATCTAGTTATTACTTTTTTGTAATTAACACTAAATCATTAACTTTAAAGTAGTTAAACAAACTCAGAATGACATAGGAAAAAGATTAACATGAGACAAAATGGTAGTGGGTTCAATTATATTGTATTGCTACTTGGAAAGCTTATTGTTGTTGTCTTTTTCCTTTGTTTGCATGTTTAATTTTAAGAACATCGAACACGTTTTCCGGGATGTCTTTTCCATGCAAAAATGCATAATTGCATATGCATATATATATATATATATATATATATACTTTCTATGTAATGAGTGATGTTTTATATTATATGTATACTTTCTCATTAAAATGTGGACAAATCACAATAATAAGTCAAGAGGAGCAAAATTTTACACTGATCAGCCAAAACAAAAACTGTTTCATAAATTTACCAATGCACGTTTATATGTAGTTCGAATCAGTTAAATTCGAACTCCATTTTTACATAATTCGAACCAGCTGGATTCGAATTATACACAAACACACGCACACAGTAATTCAAACCAGGTGGGTTCAAATTATACACAAACACACGCACACACTAATTCGAACCCAGCTAGGTTCGAATTACACACAGTAATTCCTATGCTGTTCAAAGATTAATAATTTATTAAAAAATTTATTAAAAAATTAATAATTTAAAAATTAAAAAATATATATTTTATTTCATACATTAAAAAAAGTTAACAAAATATTTAATTACGAGACTTCTTTAAAATATTTGTGATCTATCAATTCGAATTCCATACAATACTCTTTTGTCCATTTTTAATAGCTCATGAATATTTTTTAATAAATTTTTTAATAAATTTATTTAAATTATACTACAAAAAAATATTTTATCCTATGCAAAACAATTTAAACAAAAATGGCTTAAAAATGTTAGGAGTACTATAAAAATTTGTAATGTTCTAATAACTTAAGTAAATACATGCATGTACTCAAATTTTAAATAAAATACTCTACATAGTCAATAATAATTTAGAAATGAAAGAAAATATTTTATTCCATACAAAATAATTAAAAAATATATTTTATTCTAATACAAAATAATTTTAAAAAATGGCTTAAAATTATACTACATAGTCAATAATAATTTAAAATATTATTCTAATACAAAACAATTAAAAAATATATTTTATTCTAATACAAAACAATTAAAAAATATATTTATCATGTATTTACCTAAATCACTAGAATATTACAAACTTTGATAGTACTCATAACATCTTTTAAGCTATTTTTTTAAAATTATTTTGTATTGGAATAAAATATATTTTTTAATTATTTTGTATAGAATAAAATATTTTCTTTCATTTCTAAATTATTATTGACTATGTAGAGTATTTTATTTAAAATTTGAGTACATGCATATATTTACTTAAGTTATTAGAACATTACAAATTTTTATGGTACTCCTAACATTTTTTAAGCCATTTTTGTTTAAATTGTTTTGCATAGGATAAAATATTTTTTGTAGTATAATTTAAATAAATTTATTAAAAAATATTCATGAGCTATTAAAAATGGATAAAAGAGTATTGTATGGAATTCGAATTGATAGATCATAAATATTTTAAAGAAGTCTCGTAATTAAATATTTTGTTAGCTTTTTTTTAATGTATGAAATAAAATATTTTTTTAATTTTTAAATTATTAATTTTTTTAATAAATTTTTTAATAATTTTTTTAATAAATTATTAATTTTTTAACAGCATAGGAATTACTGTGTGTAATTCGATCCTAGCTGGTTCGAATTAGTGTGTGCGTGTATTTGTGTATAATTCGAACCCACCTAGTTCGAATTACTGTGTGCGTGTGTTTGTGTATAATTCGAACACAGCTGGTTCGAATTATGTAGAAATGGAGTTTGAATTTAACTGGTTCGAACTATATATAAACGTGCATTGGTGAATTCATGAAACAGTTTTCGTTTTAGCTTATTCGTGTAAAATTTTACTTCTCTTGACTTATTATTGTGATTTGTCCTAAAATGTTCTATAAACAAAATTAAAAATTAGTCATTAATTCTGACAAATTCTCAAAGATTTACACCTAGTGACCTAAAAGAATTTCTTAAATACTTATCTCAATTTTACTATAATTTTAGATAATGTGAATACTTATTATAATTTTGAAATGGAATAAAAAGAAATCACTCTACATTTTGACAATTTTACATATCTACACTATAATTTTGTTACAACACTGAATGAAAATTATCATTCATCAAAACTGACAGCTGCAATATTTTGGAAAATATTTATATCTTTCATATTAGGTTGAAAAATATCTAGCTAAACCACTGACATAAGCTCAATTATTGGCTAACTACATATAATTAAATTTGAAAATACATAAGAATATATTAGAATCAATTAGTATTCGCTAGAATTATTTAGTATATCTAAATATTTATTATAGGATATTAAGTCTGTATTTTTTATTCTTTTAATACCTATAAATACCTTTCTATATTGTATCATTTCACATGATTTGAATACACATAGACTTTTTTTTACTATTCTCTCTTACTTTTTCTAACATGAAAATAATTCTAATGAATATTAATGAATCCTAATATATTCTAATACATGAAATAAAATAAATATTTTAATAACTTCAAATATAAAGTAATAAACTATTAACTAATTAATACTTGTTCTATCTTATTTAATTTCATCATAAACAAAGTTTCAAACTCTCCTTCTCATTTTATGAAACCCAAAAACTAGCAAAAAATAACCATTTTTGTTTACTTGCATATTATTAAGTATTTATTTTGTTATCTGAAATACGTATAGCTAGTTTAGCCTTTTTTTTGGATTTAAACAAGTCTATTGAATATGGATTACAAATTCTATAATTCTTTTGAAATTTTAGTGTGTGTTTGGATTAAAGTTTATAAATGAGAGTCTATATAAAATTAATTTTACAAACTTAATTTTGATAAAAAAATAAATTTGTGTTAACGTAGTTTATGTTTGGCAATTTTTATATCAAAGTAGATTGTAGTAAAATAAATATTATTTAGATTATACTACTTAAAATCACTTTTGAATAAAAATTACTAAAAGAGACATTAATTTAAATAAATTTTTTTATATTATCCAATCATTTTAATTTAAATATTTGAATAGATCTTATTAATTAATTTTATAATAAAATTAATATTTAATTACTAATTTAAAAATAACATATAAAATTTATAAAATATACTTTATATTAAAAATAAAAAATATATGAATAAACTAATAGTTTAATATGTTAATGTAAATAAATATTGAATTAAAAGATAAAACACCAATAAATACATAAAAAATAATATCTTATACATAGCCAAATAAAAATAAATAAAAAATCAAATGAACAAAGTTAAATAAAAAATAAAAAGACTTCCTAAAAAATAGATATAAAAAATAGTATCGTAAATAATAAAAAAAAGTTCATATAAATTAAAAAACAATAAAAATTCCAAAAAACAATAAAATACATGAGAAATCAGAATACTAGAAAAAATATAAAAAATACTTATTATATAAATAAAATAAATATAATAAAAAATAAAAATACGAAAGAGAGTAATACAATTTTATTTTTAAATATCAAATAAAAAATATTCTATAATTTTTTAGTATTCTCAATACTCTTTAATTTAGTATTATTTTGAATTATAAATTTTATTATTTATGACTATATTATTACTTATGGTTTTTTTTTATTTACTTTATCTTTTTAATTGGATCATAATTCATATTATACAAAAATTTAATAATAAACATAATATATAAAAGTTACAAGCTAACTAGATTGTTACTTGTATCTTTTCATAGAAAAAAAATTAAGGGTAGAGTTAGTAGGAAAAAAATAAATCTTTTCGCTTAAATTTTTAACAGTAATAAGCTAACGTGAACGTGAATGCAAAAATTATAACTTTTAACTTTACGTAAATGTGCATTTAGAGGTGGAATCACTCTAGTATTCAGAATATAAAAAAGTTACCTAACATTAAAAAAAAATGTTTAAGAAATTCAAACATACTTCTTTATTTTCCAACATTAAACTAAACACACCCTTAGCTGTTAATGTTTCAGGTTCCTAACTCAAATGAAACTCACAGTTTAAACAAATAAAAAAAATGACTTAATCATGGTAAAAAGAAAGAAAGGGAGTGTGTGTATTAACACACATAAGAAAAAAAAGAAAAAAAAAACACAAAATGAGAGAGAGGATCAACGTTGAAGAGAAGAAAAGAAAAAAGGAGAAAAGACCGTTTCATTTTGATTTCATTGAATTCATAAATTTATTCTATTTTTTTATGAAATTTTAGTATGTTATTTTAGATATAAAGATAAATATTAAGATATAATTTGCTAATTGTATTATTTTTTATTTGATTTGAGATATTCACTTTATAAAGGATTTATATTGATTCTATCAATTTTGATAATATATTTTGTTGATTGTTGAGATGTCCTAGTACTATTAGAAAGACTAATTATGTACCCATTATTTTGATAGTGGAAGATTTTACTAAATTTGGTGTCATAGATTTTTTGTCCATCTTTTGGAAGTTTTTCAAAGATAAAAGTTTCGGTATTTTATTGTTTAATTTCTACCATTATATTCGCTGTTTGGAGTATCTTTGGAGTTGCCTATTTAATTACACATGTTGTAAAAAATTTATTTTTGGTACTTCTACTATAAGATAAGTTTTTATCTAAACCTCAATTTTTTCAACAAAGCGATATCCAGAATTTTGATTGTTTATTTATGTGCTGAAAAAATATTCAGAGGCCAAATAAGATCAAATTAAATTCTAAAAATTACTCGATTTGAAAGACTCTCTTAGAAGATATGTTGTATAGTAAGGACTTGTATGATCTTGTGGCGAGGGATAAATTCAAAGGTAACAAATTCAATGCTAAATGGAAGAAGTTGAATCGAAAGGCAGTTGTTTTGATTAGATAATGGCTTGATCTTAGTATGTATCCACATGTTGATACTAAAATTAATGCCGAGAAGATGTGGAAGAAATTAAAGAAGTTATATGAGAGAAAGAATGTGCAAAACAAAGCACTATTGATTCAAAAGCTAGTCAATACAAAATATATTAAAAGTAAATCAATGTTTGAGCACTTGAACATTTTTTAGGAGGCTGTGATCCAACTGACAAATAATGACAACACTTTAAAAGATGAGTTACAAGTCTTGTTGTTGCAGAGTTCTTTGCCAAATAGTTGAAAAGTTCTAGTTGTGATAATGACTAATTTAGCTCCAAAAGAAAAGTTGACGTTAATAATGGTTAAAGAGAGCATATTGAATGAAGAAGTTAGAAGAAGAAAGCGATGCTTGATTAATGTTTCCTCTCAGTCATAAATGCTTGTTTCAGAGTTATAGGGAAGAAGTCAAAGTAAAAAAATCTCACAGTTCTGATAGATTAGAAAGTCGAAACAAGTTAAGAGAAAAGTACAAGTCAAGAGAGGAGTTCATTTGTCACCACAGTGACAATGATGAGCCCAAACTTGACGGACTAATATTGGCAAGTGTACTAAATCACTTCAAGTAATACCACGGTGAGTGAATATTATTTCCACGAAGATTAAAGGATTGAGCATGCAACTTTTAATCGAATCTTTAATTAGATTAATGAACCTTTGTAAAAGAAGAATGAGATCTTGAAATAATACCAGTTAAAGTATGCGAATGAATGCTTATGAATAATTAAAGAAATATATAATAAATGGAGATGTTAAGGTTTTGGAGCTGTTTAATTTTTAGAAAAGAAAATGTTCATGTTTATTCATTTTGACTCATACAAGATACTTTCACAACAAATTATATATAATTAAACTCTAATTTCTTAACAATTTAATTTCTCTTTATCTTATTTAATCGTCAATTTCTCGGTTAAATAATTAAGAAAAAGAGGTTAAGCATAATTCTAATTTAAAGTCGCATAACCTTTTAAAAGTTGTCCCTAATGAGTTTGAAAAATTATGAGAATGAGTTTCAAGCTAATCCCAATATTAAATTTTTTAAGATAATAAAAGAATCTAAGACAGAGTTACAATATACTTCTAATCATTAAAAATAAAAACTAAACTCAATTCTTGAAAAGATATTAATACATTAGTAAAAATAAAATAAACAATCAAATTACCAATTCATGAAAATAAATATAGCTCCGAACCCTAATAAAAGAGAATTAGTGACTCATAATAAACAAAAAAACAAACTATATCAATGAATGTAAGATGCTGGATTATTCGTGAATCATCTCTTTGCTTATTTATATCCTAAATCTATCCTAATATTCAAATTCAAACTAAATCTAGTCTTATCTTTCGAAGAATAAGATAACTAAAACAACTCTTATCTTTCTAGAAGAAGCTAATAGTAATTAATCATTCAAATTTTAAAATTTTGGAGAATCTGGGCCAAATCAAAGTATTCTGGAAGAGATTTCTGGTCACTAGCGCTGAACTTGGGCCATGGGCGCTGGGCTTTGGAGTGCTGGCGCTGGACTTGGAGTTTTGGCATTGGGCATCTACTCCTTTGGTCTTTTTGGGCGTCTGTCGCCATCCTTTGGCATTGGGCACCAATGTATTTTAGGTATGGGTGTCGAGAGTTAGTCTTATCTTTCTTTGAACACATTGAGTGCCAAAATTTGATGCTTGACTTTAGACCCCTTGGGAGTGAAGAATTTCTAGCATTGGGTGCCAAAGCATGGGTGCTGGCCCAATATGCTGCAAAATTATTGAAGTTGAGCATCAGATCTTGAAGTTGGACGCTAGATCTTGAAGTTGGGCGTCAATCCTTCTTCTTTTTTCGCAAGCGTTGAGCTTCAATTTTTGAAGTCAAGCGCCAACTTCTTGAAATTAGGTGCCAGATTGTGGGCTTTAAACGCCCACACTTGTTTCTTCCTAGGAGCCTTTTTTATTTGTCTCTTTTTACCTGATTTCTTTAAAGAATAATTTTGAACACACAATGATTCTAAAACAAGTCTAAATATAGAAATTAATTATAAAAACTTTAATTTAAACATAAGAAAATTACTAAAAAGAGATGTAAAAATCACTATAGAGGTCAAGACATCAGGTAAGACAGGGCATATTAAGAGGTATTGTATGTTTTTGAAAAGAGACAATCAAGGAGAAGAAACGAAGACAAAGATAAAGATAGTAATAATAAAAATGTTGTTATTGTTTATGAAGATGTTCTTATCACCCATGATGAAAATTATATTAATCTTATCTATGATGATTCTTCTTGGATTACTAACTCGGGTGCCTCATGTCATGTCATTTCGAGGCGTGAATTTTTTACTTTTTATACTGCTGAAAATTTTGACAAGATCAAATTAGGAGATAAAAGAGTGTGTGACATCATTGGTATGGGTGATGTGTAGCTTGAAACTAATATGGGATGCAAGTTGCAGTTGAAGAATGTTAGGCATGTGCCAGATATGCGGTTCAATATGATTTCAGCAAAAGGCATTGGATCAAGAAGGGTATTGCACTTCTTTTGGTAAAAAAATGCAAGATTAACAAATAGACTTTTATTGTTGCTAAAGAAGATAATAGTCTCACTACTCTCTACCGATTGAAAGCAAAGTTATGTAAAGAAGAGGTGAATGTTGCTGATGATTTCTCTTCTAACTTGTGGCATATACGTCTCGGTCATTTGAGCAAGAAAGGACTTAGCGTCTTAACTAAAAAGCACTAACTTCTAGTGAAAGGTATAACTTTAAATACGTATACTCATTATTTTGTTAGAAAGCATGCTAGAGTATCATTTCATAATTCTAGACCTCATAAGAGATTATTCGTTCTAGATTTAATTCACACTGATGTATACACTATGGATGCTAAAACAATAGGAGGTGCATCATATTTTATTATTTTTATTAATGATTATTCTCAAAATGTGTGAACTTTTATTTTGAAATCTAAAGACCAGGTGCTTGGTATTTTCAAGCACTTTCATGCAAGTGTTGAAAGAGAAACAGAAAAGACGTTGAAATGTGTTCGTGCAGATAATGGTAGGGAATACAAGGGTACATTTGAAGAGTATTGCAAAGGACATGGGATCAAGTTTGAAAAAATAGTTCCTAAGACTCCTCAACATAATGAAGTTGTAGAGAGAATAAATTGTACTATCAATGATAAAGTCGAGCATATGCTCTCTCATAAAAAGTTGCCTAAATTCTTTTTGGGTGAAGCGATGAGGACTGCAGTTTATTTGATCAACCTTTTTCCTTTTGTTCTACTAAAAGGTAATGTTCAAGAGAAAGTTTGGAGAGAAAAAAGATACTTCTTATAGTCACTTGTGAGTATTCGACTGCAAGGCTTTTGTTCACATTCTAAGAGTTGAAAGGTCCAACCACGATAGAAAGTCAAAGCAGATAGGTTATAGTCACGAAAAATTTGGTTACAGATTATGGGATTCGGTGCGCAAGAAAATAATCAGAAGTTGAGATGTGATTTTTCTTGAAGAACAAATTATTGTAGACCTTGAGAAGACAGATAAACTCAGTTGATTGTGAGAGACTTTGAGCAGAAAGAAGGTATTGATTTTGAAGAGATTTTCTCTTCAGTTGTGAAGATGTCTTCTACTCGAATTGTGCTTGAATTTAGAGGTTGACTAGCTTGATGTGAAGACTACGTTCCTTCATGGTGACATAAATAAAGAAATTTATATGGAACAAGCAGAGAGTTTCAAGGTTAAAGGAAAGGAGCATCTTGTATGTAAAATTGAAAACGAGTTTATATGGGCTGAAACAAGTTCAAAGACAATGGTACACGAAATTTGATTTCTTCATGAAAGGTCATGGGTATAGTAAGACTTCCTTTGATAATTGTGTGTATGTCAAGAAATTCTCTGATGGTAACTTTATAATTCTCTTGTTTTATGTTGATGACATGCCAATTGTTGGTCATGACACTAAGAAGATTGAAAGTTTTAAGAAAGTATATTGACAAAATTTTAGAGAGGTTTAGCATGAGTAATTCTAAACCTGTTAGTGATAAACTTACTAGTCATTTCAAGCTGAGCTCGTAGCAATGTCCTACAAGTGAGAAAGAAAAAGAAGAAATGAAAAAAAACTCCATACGTATATGCAGTTGGCAGTTTGATATATGCTATGATTTGCACTAGAGCAGATATTGCTCATGCTGTTGGAGTTGTTAGTCAGTTTCTCTCTAATCCTAGCAAAGAACACTAGCGAACATTGAAGTGGATTCTTAAATACCTTAATGGTACTTTTAGAGTATGTTTTTACTTTGGGAGTGGCCAACCTGTGTTGGATGGTTACACATATACATATATGGTTAGGAATCTTGATTCAAGAAAGTCTACTTCTTGTTATATGATGACCTTTGCAGGAAAAGCTATGTCATGTCAATCCCAACTTCAGAAATATGTTACTTTATCTATTACAGAGACAGAATACATTACTATTATTGAAGTTTATAAGAAACTCTTATGGATGAAGAAATTTTTATTAGAGTTAGGCATTAATCAAGAGAAATCTGTGTTATTTTGTAACAGCTAATGTGCTATCCATCTCAGTAAAATTTGACGTTTCGTTCCAGATTGAAGCAAATAAAGGTGAGATATCATTGGATACATCAAGCGCTTAAGATAAAGTCATATACACTTGAGAAGATCTATACTGATGATAATGGTTCAGATATGATGATTAAGAGTTTACCTAGAATGAAATTTGATTTTGCAAAGAGAAGGCAGACTTAGTGGAACATCCTATCCTTACTTGAGTTGGTGAGAGAGAAATTTGTTAGTGGGTTCTCAACTCAAGTAAAACCCACCGTTTAAACAAATAAAAAAAGAATGAAAAGAGGTGGCTTAGTAAAGAGAGAGAAAAAGTAATATATAGGACAATAATTTTTTAAAACAACAAGAATTGAAGTCCAAGACAAAAGATATTAATATATAGGATTTGCGTAAATTCTTATTAAAAAATTATAACTCAAATATTTCTCTTATAAGTGTCTTAAAATGTTTTCAAAAGTATAAGTTTTTATAAATTTGAGGGTCAAACTTTTGAAAAACATTAGCCTAAATGTTTTAAACCATGGTTCTAAAAATTAAATTGGTCATCAAATTAGTAGAGTTAGATATTAAAAAATTTAAAGATTAAGTCGAGATTAAATAAGATATAATAAAATTGAAATTTTTAATAAATAAAATAAATATTTTATTTATCAAAATAAATAATTTATAATATTTTTATGAAAATTTATCACATCTTTTATTTCATTTACAGAGTAAACGAAATAAGACAGTAAATATGTGACGTGTATATTTTGGTTATGATGTGAACAAAATACATGTATTATTATTTCGTTTACACTGTAGATAAAATAAATGTATTATTATAAAAAAATTTATGATTAAAACAATATCACTTTCATTTTTACTTTTAAATTAATCTAATTTTTAAAAGTTATATCATACCCTACGTATTTAAAATTAGTGATTGACAATTTCAAATAACTAATTTTAAATATTAGAGTGAAATTTTAAGATATAACTTTTAAAAATTGAATTAATTTAAAAATAAAAATTAAATTGATATTATTTTAATCGTATTTTTTTTATAATAATACACTTATTAAACGAAATAATAATGTATGTATTTCATTTACACCGTAAACGACATATACACGTCACCTATTTTTAGCCCTATTTCGTTTACAGTGTAAACAAAATACGTGCATTATTATTTTGTTTATACGGTAAATGAAATAAGTGTGTGATAAATTTTCATAAAAATGTTATAAATTATTTATTTTGGTAAATAAATATTTATTTTATTTATTTAAAAAATTCCAATAAAATAATACATTTATGTATAAAATATATTTTAAAAATAATTTTTTGTGTTTTATTATTTTAAATGATTAATTGTTAAAAAAGTCTAAATTGACTGATTTATCAATTTTTTAACTAATTTCTTTTTTTATTTTTATCGATTTGCTAACAATTATTTTTTTTTATCCTGAATGGCTGAATCGGATCAATCTGCTGGATAGTTTCGGTTATTCCAATTAAATTTGATCAGTTTAATTTGATTCTTAAAACCATGTTTAAAAGTTAAAAGATGCCAAAATAAAGCAAAAGAATCAATTTTGTACTATTTTATTATAATCAAACATTTTTTTGGAAAAAATATTGATTATATAAGTGAAATAATCTATTCTCTTAATCGGTTAGTTAATGATTAAATTGATTAATTTTTTAACATAGCAGATGTCGTCTAATATTATTAGAAAAAAGAATCGGTTCATTGGCAAAAGAATTAAATTTTTTTCTAATTTTCAAATATTCTTTGCAATGACTAAAAATAAACAAGAAGGATATGCTTTAACTGTGTTTAAAATTGTGTCACTGCTTTCTCTTTATCTATTTTTTAGAATAGAAATCATTTGAATGACTTTATTCTTAGTCGGGATCTTAGATAAGAAAATCTTATGCCACCCTATCTTTTTGTGTTGTGTATGGAGAGATTAGCATGTTTTATTAGTCATCGGGTTGATTTGGGCTTATGGGAGCTGGTTGCTGTTTCTAGAGGGGACCAAAAATATCTTACTTAATGTTTACGGATGACTTGCTTCTATTCTGCAAAGTTACAAAGAGACAAATGCAAAATATGATGTTGGTTTTAGAGACTTTTTGCAAAGCATCTGGGATAGATGAAGATTAATGTAGAGAAGTCTAAAGCGTTTTGCTCCAAAAATGTCTCCGCAATAAGGAAAGAGGTTTTACTGGGGTATCCTCTATCAAATTTATCCAGGACTTGGGCAAGTATCTTGGAGTTACCCTTAGCCATTCTAGGGTGACCCGTTCAGCTTTCAATGGTGTCCTGGATAAGATTCGGGGTAGACTAGCAAGCTGGAAAGGGAGTTTACTCAATCGGGCTGGTAGATTCTGCTTGGTTAATTCTGTTGCAGCCGCTATTCCCACGTACCAGATGCAGGTCTCTTTTTTTCCCAAAGGAATCACTAGTAAATTGGAGTCTATAATGATGAATTTTCTTTGAAAATGACAAATTGATGGAAGAGGATTGAATCTTATTAGTTGGAAGGTACTGGTTACTCCAAAAAAACATGGAGGTTTGGGGATTAGAGATCCTTATTGTGTGAATATTGCTCTTCTTGGGAAGCTAGTTTGGACTTTTTTCCAGCAATCAAATAATTTATAGGTTCAATTGTTGGGTGCCAAATATCGATCATCTCTATATGACTATTTTAGTTGTCTTAAGAACAAGGGCTCTCCCATTTGGAGGAATCTTTGCAAGGCTTGGGAAGTATTGAAAGATGGGTTTGTTTGGTGTATTGGGGTTTTGAACCAAAATTTTTGGTTTTCTAGCTGGAGGAGAGAAGGACGGTTACTTGATGAGATGGATTATATTCACATTTCTGATTCGAATCTCTGGATACAAGATATTTGGTCGGTTGGTAGGTGGCATTTGGATATTCTTTATTCTCCTTTATCTCAAAATCTGAAAGGTAATATTCTTTCTTACAATCCAGATGTGCAAGCAGGTCCGGAAGTGGGTTGGTATTGGTTTGGTTTGCTGCCAAAGTCTACGACTCACGCAATGGTTACTTGTGGTTGGGTAAGCGGCTGTTTGGTTGGGAGGAGCAGGAGAATTGACTATGGCTTTGGCGCCAGCTTGTTTCGGAAAATCCCAATTTTTTGGCTTGACTGTGTCTTAAGGAGGCTCTTTCTATTGCAAGTTTTTGCTTCAGAAGAGAGATGTCGTCATCGGATAGGTGCCCAAGATGTCTTTCTAGCCAGAAATTGGTTTTATATTGTATTTGGGATTGTCCAAAAGCTCAGCTTGTATGGTATAGGTTGGATATTTCTTGTCATCCTTTGGATTTAAATAACTGGTTCTTGTATCATAGCAGAGAGCATCCGTTCAGGTTCTTTTCGGAACTTTGGTGGATATGGCGAGCAAGGAATAATGACATATTTAATCCTCATGAAACTTGGCCTCCGAAAAAAATTGATTTATCTAGCATTAACTTCAGAAAAGGAGCTTAGGAATATTTTTTTAATTACAACATATGTCATTTCCCTCTATTCTAAATGGATTTTGGAATCTCCCATCCATTGGTACTTTCAAGATTAGTTGTGATGCTAGTTATCCTGGTTTGGGTGGTAGTGTTGGTTTTGCTTGTGTTATTAGAGATTATAATGGGAATTGACAAATGGGGTGTTTGGGAATGATTGAGAGTAATAGTATTCTTCAAGGAGAGTTGTTTGCTATTTGGAGAGGATATCTCTTAGCTTGGGATGTGGGTCAACGAGATGTTATTTGTGAAACGGATTGTGTGGAAGCGTTTAATCTTGTTACTAATAACCAAGATGGTTTTCGGTTTATTGATCCATTGATGCTCAAAATAAAAGATATCATGCATTGGAATTAGCGTGTTGACTTTCGTTTAATTATGAGATGCAAATATGGTGGCAGACACTATGGCAAAGATGGCGATGAAGTTATAACTTCCTCATGTGGAGCTTCCTTCACCTTTGGAAGAGTTTAAGAGTAGTCTTAAAGGGACTATCCATCTATTTAAGCAGTTTCTTTGTTTTGTTAGTTTTGTTTTCCTTTGTGTAGTTTATTTGAGTCACCAAAAAGCATTTGCTACTGTGAGCAGTAGAAGTATACATATTAGTAAATTCTGATCTTAGAAAAACTTTAGTTTTGTGTTTAAAGGATATATTTAAGGGATCCAAATAGTTAACATAAAGCCAGTAAATAAGATATTTGAATTCAAAAGATGATCACAATAATCTATATACAATATACTGGATTTTGACTAAATTTTATCTATATTTAATTTTTTAAATTGGTTGAGATTTCTACTATATAAGACAATAATATAATAAGATAGTCTTTAAAATAATTTTTTTAAATCTCTCTCAACTCAAATTTAACGATCTAACTAAGATATTTAGATATTTTTTTCCAACTTTTTTTTATTGAAGGCAGGGTCATAGCCCAAAGAAAACTAAAGATTACATCACAACAGGTCTAATAAACTTCACTCTACAAGCATCTGCGATAAGGTGGTGCTGCAACAAGGAAAAGTTTCTTCGAAAAATTGGATTCCTTGAGGATGATCTTGCCAGCTTTTGCAAGAAAATCAGCGCAAAAATTTGCCTCTTTGAAGATGTGCCTTATATCAATTCCCTCGAATTTTACCTTGAGCTCTTGAATGGACCGAATCAGGGACGAGCTTCCATGTCTCCCCTGTGACGCTTTTTGAATCAGCGACAACGCATACTGTGAGTCTGTTTCCACCACTATCTTGCTGATGCCCAATTCCTTAGCCAGCTTAACTCCAACATAGAACCCCAAAACTTTGCCTGGGTTATGGTGCAAACCCCCTATATTCATACTAAAGCCTGCAATGGTGCAATCTCTCTAGTCTCTAATAAGGCCACCATAAGCTCCTTTATAATTGGGTTGTAGGACCGAATTATCGACGTTAAGCTTGGCCTAACTCCAATTTGGTGGTTCCCTTCTTAGAAGCTCATCTCTGGTAACCTTGAGAATACGACTACTATGCTTTGTAATCCTCATGATAAAATTGTAATCTCCAGCTAACATTCGTATCATATGGTGTAATAATGCATTTTGTAGGTTCTCATTCTTTAAGATGAAGTTATTTCGACATCTCCGAGCTGTGTTACAAGCTGTTACAAAGATTATGGGCCAGGGAGTTCCATACTGCCTTTGAGAGACTAGGGTGAGATTTGTTCTTAGTCAATCTTGAAAGGATAGATTGAAAAACATATCTTGTGCATCTTTGTTTACGATGCTAATCCAAGTTGTACGGATGTAGGGGCAATCCAGCAGGACATAGAGCAACGTCTCTTCTTATCCGCAACCTCTAGGGCAATTGCTATCTTCTGTGAGATTTCTATTCTTTCTTTTTCTATTTGTTAAAAGTGCCTCATGCATCGTGAGCCAGCTAAAGGATTTGAGTATTTGAGAAAACTCAATCTTCCAGAGCTGCTTTTAAATTTTGTTAGTATTTTCACTATTTCTGAAATAGGTATAAACTGATTTTACTGAGAAAATGCCATCTACTGTTGGTAGCCACCCATTAACATCTTTTGCAATAGTTGGATTAGGAGTCTTTAGAACTTGAATGTGGTCAACAATCTCCTCCGATAGAACCTGGAAGAGAGCTATCCAGTTCCAAGACCCTAGATTATTTGTATAGTTGCAAACCCGCTCACAAAGTTTCTCCCCATTAAGGTCAATTAGTGCATGCTCCCTTAAATTGGAAATATCTGGGATCCAGTGATCATCCCCAAAGTAGGTATTATTCTCATCATCTATCCTCCATATTAGGTTTTCTTTGAATTTATCCCAAACCTTCAAGATACCAGTCCATGCATTTGAGTTGCTGGCCTTTCTCTTTACTTTTGGAATAGTATCATTTCCACTCCCATACTTCGCTCGCATGAATTTTACCCAAAGCGCCTCTCAATTATAGATTAGCCCCAAGCAGGCTTCATAAGAAAGAGTTGGTTTGTCTCCTGGGCTTTTCGTATACCAAGCCCACCCTCCTCCTTAGTTTACAAACTTCGTCCCATTTTAGAAGATGGACCTTTCTATCTTCTTCGTTGCTGCCCCATAAGAAGTCCCTACAGATTTTGTCAATTTTAGAGCATATGGTAGTTAGAATCTTCATAGTCAGCATACAGTAGCTAGGAATGGTTGATAATACAGATTCGATAAGGGTACATCGTCCTGCTAGAGAGAGAGTTTTTTTTTTCAACTAGAGAGCTTGGATTGAATACGGTTGATGATGAATTGAAAGTGGTGTTAACTGCACCTTTCATGAATAAGCGAAACTCCGAGGTATCTATCTAAACTGATCGTGAGAGTGACTCCAAGCTCCTAACTAAGCTCATGACGGATGTTGTGATTCACATTCTTTGAGAAGTACACACACGACTTATCAAAACCGATCTTCTACCCCGAACTATCGCAGAATATGTGCAACTTATTCTTGATCATGTGAACTTGCTCACTATTGGCTCTGGCAAAAAGCACCAAATCATATGCGAGATAAAGATGGAAAAGATTAGGTCTATTTCTAGAAATAGATATAGGTTCCCATTTTTTTTCTTAACCAACTTATTAATAAGATGTGATAATCTCTCAACGTATAAAACAAAAAGATAAGATGAAAGAGGGTCTTCCTGTCGTATGCCTCTTATTAGAGTGAAGGATTCTGATGGAGATCCATTCCAAAGCATTTTCATTGTAGGAATAGATATACAGAAAACAATAACATTTATAATATTATCAGGGATACCTGCATCCTTAAGAGTGTCCACCACAAAAGCCCAGTTCAGTCTATCGTAGGCTTTCTCCAAGTCTATTTTAATTGCCATGAGACCTCTACCCTGATTTCGATCGCGCATAGTGTGAACCACTTCCTGCGCCACCAAGATGTTATCTGCACTGACCCTGCCAGGAATAAAATTTGATTGTGTGTTAGAAATAAGTATAGGCATATAATTTTTCAGTCTAGAAGCAATAATTTTAGTAACCACTTTATAACAAGTGTTACACAAACTAATGGGTCTAAAGTGGCTAAAGTTTTCGGGGACAGGATTTTTGGGAATGATCGCAATAAGCGTTTTATTGACTTTTGCAATATTAGCTGGGTTTTAAAAGATAGATTTCACCCAGGTTGTGATAGATTTAGCAATAATATTCCATGATTGTTGGTAAAACTTCACTGATAAATCATCACTATCGGGAGCCTTCTAACTCCCCATGGCAAACACCACAGCCTTAATCTCCTCTTGTGTGACTTCCCTCTCAATATTAATATAATCGTTGTTGTGCAGCCTTGGAAAGCAACCGAATATTGGATAATTAATGTAATCAAAATCTGCTGCATATAAAGTTTTAAAGTGATACATTTCCTACCTTTTTAGTAGCTCCATATCATCAACCCAAACACCCTCACCATTCTTAAGAGCTATGATTTTATTTCTTTTCCTTCTCCCATTTACTTTCTAATGAAAATATTTTGTGTTTTTGTCTCCAAAATTAATAGTTTTACTCCTAGACATTTGCAACCAATAACTTTCTTCTTGAATAGCGATAGCCTCATAATCCTTCTAAAGATCCCTATTTAACTTCTCAAGAAAAGGTTTGGGTTGAAAGATAGGCTATTAGATATCCCTTTAATCTAGATAAAATTCTGTGCTTCTTTCTACAATTGTGGCAAAAGACTTCTCTATTTTAGACTTTTGCTTTCTCAATGAACGTTGCTATATTCTTGGTAAAGTTGGTACTACTGTTCCAACTTTGTTTGACAAGATTATTATAGTCTTCATGAAGGACCCAAGGTGCTAGAAAACGAAAAGGCTTGTTCCCTCCATCCTGATTAACTAATTGAAAATCAAGGAGAATAGGTAGATGGTCAAATTTAAATTTAGGGAGGTGTTTAACACTCACTTCTACAAAACGATAAAAAAATCCAAATTATTTAAAAAATGGTCCAGCCTTCTTTTTACATTACTTCTATGCTAAGTAAAAGGGGGACCCGAAAAACCTAAATCGTTAAACTCACATAACTTAATCCAATTAATAAAATTAGTGGTATCGAAAGAAAGGTTAGAAGAACCCCCTATATCCTCCAAGGTTAATATAGAGTTGAAATCCGCTCCCTGGCACCAAGGACCATTCATGTTTTCGGAAATGTCTTCAATCTTTTCCCAAAGGATTCTACCACTTGCTTGGGGGTTGCCATAAATTACTGTAAAAAACCAAGGGCTATCACTCCCCCATTTGATTTTTAGGTGTACAAGTTGTTTCTGTATGATATGCGGTTTTATCCTCCAAACACCAGACTTTTAGAGACACCAAATGCCGCTTGAAAAGCTTTCAGCTTTGCTTATACACCAGGCATCAAACCCCAACCTTTTAATAATATTTTTAGCTTTTTTGCTTAAAATGTGAGTTTCAAGGAGGATGCAAAAATTAGTTTTTTATCTAGTTAAATCAGTAAAAATAATGTGGAACCCCTTTGCAGAGGCACCTCTACAGTTCTAAATAATAATATTCATCATAAACTAAAAAAATAAAGTAACATAAACAAGAGAGATAGGAAAAACTCCCTAAACTGATGCATAAAGAAAGCAATTAAGCTTCCATATCCTGAGCAGAGTTGGCCTCTACGTTCAATCCATTAGGATTATTGTCATCTTGCATAGGCATATCTGTACCTAAGATAGAAGCACAATCACATTCCCTTCCAGTTCAGGTGGTTTATCTTTAAAATTGCTCACATGGTTCCCTTCCCTTACCTCCCCTATAAATTTGGAAATAAGGGGATTTATGTTAAGTTCAAAGTTACCATTAGTAGTGAAGAGCTTTCTTTTCCAGTGTTGATTATATATCTCATTGCCAAGTCTTCTGAATTGCTTTCCAATAATATGGATAGACATCATTGGTTTTAGATGTTTTAATTTGATTTTGTTTAACATTTTTCTGATTGATAAGTATTGCCTGTTGCTTCGATTTGGAGCTGCTGCCTATGATCTGATTCACTTGACTTTTTTTGCTAAATTCATTATTCTTGTTTTTGTTGTCGTTGCCACCTGTGCTGTTTCTACTTCCCGATTTGGAAATCTTTGGATTAAATTTTGCTCTATTATGACGCTGTGATTCCTTTTTGATAGTGGTTTTTTCTTTATTTTGAATTGCTTGATTATTTCCTCCCTTAAACGTCCCTCTCTCATCATAATTGCTTTCCTTTTGTAGGGCACTAAATCTGGAGCCAGAAATCTGCTTCTCCTAGCTCCTGTGGACTCATTAATTTTCAGAATCTTTCTCCTTTGGATTTTTTTCATAACCATCCAGGGATCGAATGAACCTTCCTCTTTTATAGATTTGCTGTCCACCTTAGAATCCACGATTTTGGGGATTTGATTTGGTCGGGAGTTTTCAACGGATACAATATCATTAATCACTCCCTGATTTTTCTCCCCAATTATCTCCTTCCCTTTTTCCTGATTCTGATTGTTTTGATTTGGTGCGGGGTGGCCACCGCCAGGGTTGTCATATTCACGGTGGTCCTTAGCTGTATATTGAGCGATTTTTTCTGCCGTCAGTTGTATCTTCACTTCTGGACACCCATCTACCTTGTGCCCATACCTTCCACAATAGAAACAAATCTGGTGGAGACCTTCATAAACCAGGTGAAATTCCTTCCCCCAACGCAGTAAGAGATGGTACCAATTGATTTCTCAAGTCAAGTTCTATGCAGATGCGAGCAAACTTCTTGAGTGAATAGATGTGCTTTCATCGACATGAAGCATAGTTCCCATAGTTTTTTCTACCTTCTACAAGAAGTAGCTGTTGTAGAGCTCTACCGAAAGATTCGAAATTCTGACCCAAACAACCACTTTCTTCACCTCTGTTTATTGGGACATGAACAACGGTCACCATCTTTGGACTACCAGATAGTGGTCCGCCCCTCAAATAGAGCATGAGCATAATTGTCTTGACTAGAGAATCTAACCAAGAAGAAACCACCCTCCAAATCCATCACTTTAGCAGTCTCCTTATTAGCCCATCGCCTAGTGATCCATCTTCCCATCATCTGCAGGTTGATCTTCTTTTCCAGAGGTTTGATGATAAGGGTTTGTTTCTAAGGTTTACACCAATCCTCATATTCCTCAAGAGTAACTTCGATATTTGGCATTAGATTGAAAGGAGCTTGATCTTCACCCCCAAACTCAAAAGCCTCATTATCAGTGTAACACCCTACCACTCAGAGCTTTACACCTAGGATGTAAAGCAGAGGTGGCAAGGCGCTACGCCCTCTAAAATAAAAATATATATAGTATAATAATTGGAAAGATATAATATATGAGGAGCCTTGAAAAATGGGTAAAACGAAATCGCAAAATGAAATGCGCAACGCTCAGGAAATAGAATTACTTGCGTGCTAAGAAACCTAAAGGGTATAAATGTAAATAAGTGAAATAGTGAAAAGAGAGCCGAGAATACAATGAAACTAGCTCCTGACTCAGCCTGCGAAACCAAGGCTGATCGGAGAATATTTAGATATATATATATATACATATATATACAGGTATCCCAAAATTCTCAAAACACAGAAATGAGTTCCCTAACTCTCCCGTAACCTCTATGAGGAACAAAATAGTCAAGTTTCTTGGAGAGCAAGCTAAGTAACTAAGTACATATATACATAAACTGATAAACCAAAACATCCCAAAGGACTACTCCGCTTCAAGAAATCTAGACGCCTAGCGATTTTGAGCCTTTCGACCTGCATCTGAAAACAACAACACAGTATGGGGTGAGAACCAGAGGTTCTTAGCATGGTAAAGATGCCACACGTATAATAAATAAGGTCCTGAGAATGCCAGAGGCGATCCTAGAACTCCATCATACAATTATAAAACTTAAGTTTTAAGCAGAAATCATAAGAAAGGGGTAAATAATCTAAGTACCCTATACTTATTTGCCTTAAAACCTAACCTCTAACGTCTAACCAATTCACCCTTCCCCCATTCCTCCATCATCCATAATTCAGCAAAGACAAGTAACCAAACAAGTTCATGCACAAGTAAGAAACAGATAGTACAAGTAGCAAGTATAATAGGTAGCAGAATACATATATTCAGTTAGGCAATCCCATGTAATGCGTAGCAATCAAAACAAACAAATGCACATGATGTATGTCTATCCTATGATTGATGAGACTCATCTGTCGATTATCCAGCCAACACGACAAGTCCAAAAACCTTAGACTGTCCCCCGTCGCGCATCTCCATGAGTCTATGCATAGATTTCACATTCATTCATCATTCAAACATTCATTCATAAATCATTCAATGGGGGCTATCCATACCCGGGAATTTATACGTGCCCAGTCACCCTTACGACGTAGTGTCAATAGAGTATCGAGATTCAACCTAGAACACGTGGTGGCAAACCATGATTTTGTTACCCAGAGAAACTCGTATCTCAGATATCATCATTCATAAGCTATTTAATATTCATAATCATTGTTTAGTCATTTATCAAGCCATGGCATCATTACTTCATTCAATAACCACTTCCCTTTCATATAACTCATCATATTTACCTCTTTCTTCATTCCCAAGTTACTTTAAAATTCTAACTTCTGCTATTTACTAAGTTTGCTAGTAGAATCTAAGGTTAACAGGGCAAAAATAGGGGTTTAGGGGTTCAAAATTATGTTTAGAACAGAAAAATACAGGTGTTGAAAAATAGGGCGTGTGCAAAGCAGAACGTGTGCGTGCGCACCCATCACTTGGTGTGCAAGCGCTTCACCTGTGCTAGCGCCACCAACAGAAGGCCTATCCTGGTGTGTGCGTGCGCACAAGGGCGTGCGTACGCAAACTTTATGAAAAACACCAGGTGTGCGTGCGCACAAAGGTGTGCGTACGCACAGGTAAATTTTTTACTTCTGTTGGGTGTGTGCGCATAGCTGTGTGCGTGGGCACACATAAGAAAAACCTGGCTCTGCTGCAACATTCAAAATTTCAGTTTTTCGCACTAAATTTTCGACGTCCATAACTTCCTCTACAGAATTCGGTTTTTCGTATACCTTATATCATTTTCAAGCTTTTAAAACCTTCTTTAATTTGAAACAAACCTCATCTTTATAAAAATTTGTAGAGCAAATTATGGACTACCAAAATTTACCAAAATTCACTTTTTACCAAAATATTCCAAACCCAACTTTTTACCAAATTCATATTCCTTACCCACAAAACCTGCAAATTTTCCACATATCAAGTCTCTTTTCACTAACACCAACCACTAGCACATTAATACACACAAGTCCATAAAATCCATACATTAATTCTAACATTCACCATTCCAACCACAAACTACAACTTTAAAATTTCATTAATTTACTTCTTCAATTCATTAATAACAACCCATAAATCATCATTAACCAATCAACAAGTCATAACCACAAAATCTCATTGACATATATCAACAACATCATCAATTCACCATTATTAGTTTCAATAACACATTCTCATTAACTGCATTCATCTCATGACCGTTAATTCCAACACAAGCCTAATCATCAATTTACCATCAACATCATAGAGCTAACCATTTAATGCATAAAACCCTTTTCAACTTATCCTATAGTTCTCTATCCTAAGTTTTCACAAAACCTTATATATTAAACACACGAAACTTAAACTATACCTTAACTGATTTCCACGTATAACCCGAGACAACCCCACCATGCAAGCTCACAAGTTCCACTTCCAAAAATTCAGCCACCAAAGTTGTTTCCAAAAGCTCCGATTCACCAATTCAAATTTCAATCTAACATAATTTCAATCTAATTTACACAATTCACTAAATTAGCACTAGGTACACAAAATTGGATAACTCACAAGGGTTTAGAGTCTTCTTACCTTACCCATTGATGATTGGAGTATAATCCAACAACTATCCAATGTTAGATTGCACCTAAACCACCAAAATCATCAAAATCACTCAAAACTCAAACCAATTTCGCATATAAAGGGAAAACAGAACACTGGGCACGAATTTGAGAGAGACATACCTTTTTGTTTAGATAGAATTGAAGAGGACTCCGATGAGCGCGTGGCCACAATCGGCTCGTCAATCGGAGCTCCGAATCAAAAGTTATCTTGGTTTGAAGTTCAACCTAGGTTTATGTTTTGTGAGAGAGCTTCTTCCCCTTTCATGCTGAGTTTCAGCGTGGAAATGAATGCCAAGAAGGGAAGGGGTGCTGTTTTGTTTAATTGGGCTGAGTTGGGTTGGGCCTTGGGCCCAATATGGGCTGGTACACCCAGTTTAGCCCAATTTTGTGCCAAATTTATTGAAATTAGTATTAAAATTCTTGTTTTAATTAGCTCTATCCTATTTTACTATAAAATTCACATTTCTAATTTTTTTATTAAAAATTAATTTATTAACTAATTACTTGCCAATTTTATGGGATTTACAATCAGAGATATACTCTTCAGCCACCATTTCTACTATCTCTTCCGGGTTCAGCTTCTCCAACCCATCACCTACGAATCCATCCCTGTAAGAGACTTTAGAGGGCTGGACAGGTAGTGTTCTAGAACAACCTCAATCTCTAGTTCAGCTTCAGCATCCTCTATGCGGTATTCAGTTTCCTTATTTTCTTCGGGTTCGGGGGCATTATCTTCTATATGTTTAATAGCCTATCGCATTCATTTTTACTTTTTTGGTATTTTTGCCACCAAATCTTCTTTTTCTGGTGATCTCTTTTATATATTTTTAATTATTTTTTTATTACATTTGAAGTTTTTGATCCTACAAATATAAATACTGATTATGGGATATGAAATTTTCGCATAATTTAAAATGATAAAATAAAAAAAATTGAGTGAATTTTTATTTATTTTAGTTTAATAAATACTATAAAATAAATAACGTTACTTTTATGTATAAAATATATTAAAAAAAATGAAACATAATAATGCTTTTTATTTTTAGCATTGAAATTCAAATAGTATTTTTCAGAAATGTGAATAATTGATATATTTTTTTTGGGTGTAAATATTATAATTCTAAGGGTTAAATTTGTGGTTTTATTATTTTTTTTAAAATATAAATATGAGGATCAGATTTATAGTTTATAATTTTTTTTTCTACAAAACTAACACATCAATTTGCTTATCTCGTAAAAAAAGTTTCAGCCCACACAAATTTAAACCTTTGATTTTTTTGTTATCTCTATATCTATAAAAAACACACCATTTTTTCATAATTAAGCATATCACATTCTGCATTTTCATAACCTAAAAAATTAGCCATTTTTTACATCATTTATTTTTTTGATTTTTTTCTTCAACCAAGATTATTTTATTTTTAAAGGATAGAAAAGGTAAACGAACAATAATAAATCTAACTTTAATAAAAAATGAATAATATAGGTAAGATTTTTTTAAAAAAGAATAATTTTTGAACAAAATTAGTTCGAAAAGTGTATAAACCAATCAGGAAGGATAAATGATATTTAGTGTTTTACATAATTTTTTGTGAATTTTTACCTTATACAGTTTTTTTCAAAGTATAAAAAGTAAATTATCTGTTTATTTTTTATAAATTACTTTTTAATAAAAAAGCATATAAAACAAACGTAGGAAAAAAAAAAAAAATTCCTAGTGAATGTACTCAATGTAGGGTTCAACTGAAATTGATTTTCGGTCTCAGCGGCTGAGCTGTTCTTGTCTTCTCTTTTCCCCGGTCTGGTATTGAAGACATTAAAACCCTCCAAACCCCTAATATTATCCCCCTTTCTCTTCTGCCCTTCGTTTTTCTCTTACTCTTTACCATTACACTGCTCACTGTAAGACGCAACAATGAGCAGCTGGAGAAGCCTTCTTCTGCGAATCGGCGACAAGAGTCCCGAATACGGTGCCGCCGGCGACTTCAAGGACCACATTGTTCGCATCCCCTCCTCCTTCTTCTTCTTCTTCTTCTTCTTCTTCTTCTTCTTCTTCTTCTTCTTCTTCTTCTTCTTCTTCTTCTTCTTCTTTCTTTCTTTCTTCGATCTTAATTTCAATTCTTTTCTTTTCAGGAAACATGTTTTGGCGCCATTCGCAGAGAGCTCGACCACTCCCAAACCGAGATTTTGGAGGTTAGCTTTTCGATTCCCTTCTTTGCCATTTATGATTTATCGTGGTTTGTTAGGTAACTACTTTGTTCTTGTTGTTCTGTTTGGACCAATTGAAATTTGGGGATTTTTGAGCTATGAGGCATACTGTTGTAGCTAACATCTGTATTATGCATGTGTTATGAGCTTTCTTTAGAGATTATGGAGAAACTATATTGGTGGCTTTAAATATTAGTACTAGTTTCGTTGTTAGTTATAGTTGGCTGAGTGGCTGTTTTCCGATAGGCAATAGCAATACTTGTTTTTTATTAGAACGAGGATAGTATTTGGTGTGCGGACTAGTATATAATTTCCTGTATATATTGTTCCAAATATTGATATTGACACTTTTTTTTTTTAATTTGTTTCTGGAAGTCTAGGCTGGTCTTTCAAAATGTTCATGTATAATGGACTCCAGATCTAACATACTAAGACATGCTTGTTTTCTCTATCATTGTGGTTTCTTATAATATCTTTATTTTTCTTCATGCAGTTCCTTTTGGCATGTGCTGAGCAATTGCCTCACAAGATTCCGTTGTATGGAACCCTGGTAGGTTTTTTTCTTCTCTCTGTCTTGATTGAATAGCAAATGACCCTCCTTCCCCATGCCCAGGGGGATATATTTATGTATTCGAATGTGCAGAATTATTTTGATGAACTCCTGCTGGAAATTATTCTGAGTTAGTCATTGTCATAGTTGTGCAGTGGTAATTCATCAAAGTATTATGGCATGTCATGTATATACGATCGAAACTGTTACTTAAGGCAATCTAGTATGTATACAATCTACCTAATGTTTGACATTGTAAATTATTTCCTCTTTGCACTTCATAAAAGATTTTAGCATTGTTGACTTACTCACTTTTCCCTTTATGAGCTGTTTACTTTCTAAATGCAAGCTTGGTAGCTTACTAAGTTTGATGTTGATGCTTTGCATATTTGTTACTTGCTAGATGCATATAAGCAGCATGATTTTGACACAATCTTGCAAATATATATTTGCAATGGTAAAAGAAAAAATAAAATATATGATTAGCAGATTAGCTTATTGTGAAACATTTGTTTCCCTTGCTTACTATTGTCCTTTTATTTGCTGTTTGTTGCAATCATTGTCTATTATTTTTATCAGTGATTACTATCTTTGCTATGTGTTGTGAAATTTCATTTGCTCCTAGTTCAATTCCCTAAATGATGTTCCTGAGCATCTTTCATTTCCTTTAATACTCACTTCTTTCAGATTGGCTTGATTAACTTAGAAAATGAGGACTTCGTTAAAAAACTAGTGGACAAAACTCGGACTAAATTTCAGGTGAGCAGTTCATCCATTGAGGCTTCTATATTAGTTTCTTGATGATGTGTCATAAATTGTCTCTCCTAAAAACTGAAATTGTTTAGTAGAAACACAAGAATGATTGTATATCTAATACGCTATCTCACAGAGTGTCTTTTGGGCTTCAAGTGTGGATTGAATATGCACTGGTCTATTTTTTTCTTGTGTTGAAATTCTATCCTTATTCAGAAGAATGAGGGTAAAAAGGATAGAACTCTAGATCTTTTGGTTAGCGAAGTTTTGATACCATGTAATGAACCAGCTGTTCTAAAGTTTAAGTTGTATTTGCATTGTCTTCATTCTCTTATTTTATTTTGCTTGTACATGCAATTGTAGATAGGGCTTTTTCCATGAGAATTAAGGACAGCGATTTGAAATATTCAGTTGTCGTTGAAACAAATTTCTATAAATTAACATTCTCAATGGGATTTTAATTAAGATTTGATTTGATGCAATTATGCAATGAGATGACTTGAACTGGAATGGGAAGAGAAAGTATCTATGTTATTATTATTTTATTTATTGATAAAAGAATAATATCATTAAGATGGGAAGAAGAATGTTACAATGTACAAGAAGATGGGAGGATAACAGATTCTCCTTGCAAAAGCCACAAACAAACAAAAGATCATTGCAGTATAGCTTTCCAGCTTCTCAAGGGAAAGTCATCCATAAAGATCACAGGATAGGAAAGTATATATGTTATCATGTTTTTAATAGGATTGATAAAAAATGTTAAGAACACTAGAAGATTGATTACATTGATTTGAGGAAGAGTTAGATTTCCCGACTTACCAAGACTAAGAAAATGCCAACACTCCAAATTAATCCCCCTCTCTCGATGTTTATAATCAACAAACTCTTCTAACTAACTTGGTGCCAATATGAGCTGCCTATATAATGGTACTTACTGGCTGAGTGGCTGTGTTCCACGATACATATACTGTTATTTTGAATTTATTTGTTCATATAATAAAATTTCCCATTGCATTTTTTTAAATAATTTGCTTCAATGCTCGAATGCAGTAAATTCTCTTAGTTTTATGTGGATCTTTTGGTGCATATGTTTGAGTTTTAATCACCTATAATTTTTGTTGCTTGGCTTTTATTTATTTTTTTAAAAATAGGATGCGTTAAATTCTGGAGACTGCAATGGGGTTCGTATCCTAATGCGGCTTATGACTGTCATGGTATGTATTGCATCGTTATTTATAAAAATATGTACCTTTATTGACATTGTTATTATATGACAGTATACTCTATATAGCATGAGGTAGTTAGGGAGTTCTTCAAGTTCTCATATTTGTTAAGCCGTTTTACATAACTGGTTTACATAACTTGTCTAAATTGTTTTACAATTGGTTTGTTATACGCTTCCCGATCATTAAAATTTCCGCATGTAAATTTTATTTTGCTTTGCTACTTTTCATGAAGTCCCAATTATATGTTTTCATCTTATTCTTATTATCATCCATCCGTCTTTATTTTCTTTTTATAGATTTTTTTTATTCAGGTAATTGATTGCAGTTTTTTTTATGTCACTGTTATGCACCCCTCCATGGGGTTTAGGGGAAACAAATAGATAGTAAGGGTAATTTTTTTTTTTGGGGAAGGGGGGGGGGGGTCTTACAACTAACTCTGCTAGCTTGGCAGAGTTGGTATATGGTCATTTTGATAAGGAGACTAGGAGAGAGAGAAATGAGATTGTATATAAGAGAGGAGAAGAGTGTTATGGGGATTCATCTTTGAAATTAGGCTGGATAGAACTGATAGGAGAGTAGTAGCCTCTCGAATGCTAGTTGTATCTTCCTTTTCTGCATATATCTCTTACATTCCCTAATACATTTACTGAGGCAAGAATGATATCTCAGTATCATTCAGCCCTGTAGCTTCTATTCCATCTTCTGTTCTTTACTCTATTATTCTGAATTATCTGCCACTATTCATTATATTCTGCCCGTTATCTGTTTAGTTTAGCTGCAATGGTACCAGGATCCTACAGTCACTTTCTTGTAAATTTCTATATAGATGTGCAGTAAGGTTCTTCAACTAAGCTCTTTGGTTGGCATCTTTGATACGTTTTTATCATCAGCTGCTACAATAGTTGATGAGGAAAAAGGAAATCCCTTGTGGCAGCCTTGTGCAGACTTTTATATAACTTGTATTTTATCATGCCTCCCATGGGGTGGAGCAGAACTTGTTGAGGTAAGTATTTGATGCTTGAACATTTGGTAATCTGATTGCATCATGTTTTAGCAACATAAGAAAAAATATTTCTTTGCATTTTAGTGTTAAAAGTTTACATATTCATATATTCTCTTAACTGTTCCTTTTATCATTATCATATTTATTAATTTCTGAATTTGTTGTTATTTACTGGCTTCTTTAAAGTTTATATGAACCATTATGATTCTGAATGTTCATTTGCATTCAAGATTTTATTTTCCTTCCAATGGTTGGAGTCATCTTCTATCTATATTATAAAATTTAGAGATCTGTGAAATGTGAATGGAAATAAGACTGGCTGTATTTTCCTTTTGTCAATTGGGGGGCTTAGCTTGTTTGTTTTTATTTGATCCAAATACCTGAATGGGGTATATGTTCAGTTTACAGTTTTTGATTTTAATTCATTCAGGGGAAAATAATGACTTTCAATAAAAGTAGAATATACTTGATTCTCATTTTTGGATGACTAATGTGAAAAGTAATTTCACTGTATCAACCCTCGTTTTTCAGTTTTTTCCAAGCATTGCCTGAACACCAAAATTCGTTCTAAAATTGTAGTTATTTGTTTTGCTTTAGGGCACATTTGGTTTGCGTTTTCATTTTCAGTAATTTCTATTTTTGGAATTTTGGAAAGAAAGAAGAGAAAACAAGGTGTAAACAAACAACAGGATTTTATTATTTTCACTGTTTTTACCTTTTCCTTCACAAAATCCAGAAAACAGAAAATACTGAAAATGAAAATAGAAAATGAAAATGAAAACCAAATGCATCCTACTTATCTCTGAAGATGATTTTGCTTTATCCCATCCAGACCAAAATATTCTCTGAAACTTGCTTTTGAAACATTCAAATCTAACATAAACCACTTATTTTAGCTTAAATAATTCCTCTTGAAGTTAAATCAAATTTGTTGGTACTTGGCAGCATTGTTTGACGTATGACCACAATATGGCAGTTGATAATTGAACCATTTGTATTGGAGTGTTCTTATCTGTGGATGGTTCCAGAGCTTCCTTTTTGTTACTACTTATTGATGATTGGATTTTTCTGCCTTTTTGCTGCTTAAGCTGTCATGACATAATGTTAGCTGAAATGATGTTTTGGTTTACTAGTCTTAAACTAATGAGATGAACTTTATGATTTATTGAAGCACCAGTTGGAATTGTTAAGGGTGTGAAGCCAAGAAATAATTTGATGCAGAAAATGTAAACTTTCAGTATCTTGAGAAGTTACAAATTTTTTTGTAAATGATATAACAGCTTCTCTAGTCGGTACTTGGCATGCATAATGCATGCATGTTTGAATTATAATGGGCATTTAATTAGTCTCCTGAAACTTCCATTGAATGGCCGATCATGTCTCATGTCTGTAAACAGCAAGTTCCTGAAGAGATTGAGAGACTGATGGTTAGTGTTGAAGCTTATTTGAGCATCAGAAGGCGTGACTCTGACACTGGTTTATTCTTTTTTGAAAAAGATGATGCAAACGAGAGAGGTTCCGGTGATAAGGTTGGTTACTATTTCCACTTCATTATGAGTTCTGTCCTCGTTTGAAGACCATATCAATGTTTCCTTGCAAACACAATTCTTCCCATGAAATATTTATGTTGTTTTGGCCTTGCCTGCTGTGGTGCATATAGTGATGGCATAACAGTACCTGTGAAGTTTTTCATTCCATTGTACACGGTACAATTATCCTTGTGATTTTTCTATTACTATAGAATATCATGGTCTGAAAGTACATGTTAGGATTTGAAGCACTGAACTCAGGTCACCTGCCTTAGTTTGGCAGGACAACAAAAAGGGATTGCAGTTTAGATTAAGTTAATAACAATCATAAATTTGAGGATGAGCTTGAAAGAATTTCTTTCGGAATGCTAATTTGGCATTTCTGTTTATTTGATGAAATTTATAAGTTATCTTGGAACTGTTATTTGCTGAGTATTGGTAGATTATTATTTATTCTTTATTCCTTTTTAAACTTCTATTTCTCTTGGTGTTACCTCTTTCTTCCTTTCAGATCTCGTAGTTGTCGTATGGTTTCACCCTTGTATCCTTCTTTGAAGCTTTCGACACAAATAATTCTTCTCTAACATTTGGTTGCTATTTTCTAGGATTTTGTAGAAGACTTATATGACAGAATACAAGCTTTATCTAGTAATGGATGGAAAGTTGAAAGTGGTAATTTTCTCTCTTTTTTTACTTGATAAGCATGGTAGTATAGGTGGTTCGATATCTAAATGAAAAATTTCAACACTTATGGTTTATTATGTTTTCTCTCCTGCTTTTTAGTCTTTAGGACATTATTTGATTCCATATGTCTGAAGATCAAGTTCCGCATAGTTTACATTAATGGCATAATGATAACAGAATGTTTCCTTGGAAAGAAAATAAGAAATACTAACTTGAGCTTAGCATATCTAGTCGAATCTTGTGGTGAGATTTTAATCTGGCTTATTGTTTTCCTTTTCTTCTCTGGTTTTTTCGGGTCATCTCTTTCTTCTTGCATTTTTTTTCCATTGTTTACCTATGTTTTATTCCCTGCTTTGATTATTTGTACTGCCTGGGTTGTTAGTTCCAAGACCACATCTATCATTTGAAGCTCAGCTTGTTGCTGGGAAGTCCCATGAATTTGGGACAGTGAGCTGCCTTAACATACCAAGCCCACCTTCAGTACCTTCTGGCATATCTAATGGTAAACAAAAGCATGAAGCAGAGTTAAAATATCCCCAAAGGATACACCGGCTTAACATATTTCCCCCCAGTAAAACTGAGGTGATTTTTTTTCACCTTATGATATTGGTCTTGTGCATTTACACTGATTTTGTTGCTTTTAATATTACATTATGGAAACTTATATAATTCATTGTTTGACTTGGACCTCTTTTTGACAGTAAATTGAACCTTATATTTGTTTGGATATTTCATTGTTTTTCTGCATCTTTTGACATTGTTTTCAAGAGCTTTGTTTAGGCATTGTTTCTCTGTAGAAGAAAATTTGTGACATAATTTGTGGGTTTGTGCATACCCTTACTGTGCAGCTGAGACTGGCTATGTTATTTAGTGGTAAAAACTCAACAAACAAATCAAGTTAATAGTTGCAGAGATGAGCATGTTGACATAAACAAGTATGGTTAGACAAAGATATTTAGATGTTAATTAGATATGATATTATAGCATTGTCTGATCTACATAGCTGAGCGCACTTAATAATTCTTAGTTGTTGTTTCCTTTGGCTAGTCCAAGTTTGTGGCTTTTAATATAGATATAGAGATATAGAGATTGCATACCTTGTGCTTTCCTTATAAGTGTTGAAGCAGTTGTTTATATCTTCTTGTAAGAAGTGCATACAATTGTGTATTCTTTCTTGTGTTTGTTCTCTTTGTGTGTGATTGTTTTTCTTCTTAAGTAGTTATATAGTTTATGCTCCTGTTTGGGAGTGTTGTGGCCTGTGCTTTGGGTGCATAATGGTAGCAAAATTAATAAGTATTTTTGATCGAATGTTTTTACGAGCTGCTTGGAAGCTACAAGTTCCATGGAAAAGTACCCGGCAAGGCTTGTCAAAGGTGTTGTGGCTGCCAAAAATTGATATTCTACCTTCACCGTTACTTAAATTTCAAAGTCAACCATATAATTTTCTAAAATTGCTTTCAAAACCAGGCACATGTCCTTATAACCTTTTACATGATAATCCACCAATATTTGAATGTTTTTTGGTGGTAAGATTTCAGCAACTTTTCTCTAAAGCCAAAACATTTCCAAGACGTGGTAAGATTTCAGCAACTTTTCTCTAAAGCCTAAACATTTCCAAGCCAGGCCATTGTTTGAACATTCTCACATTTGTATTTGGATCCAAATTTGTTGTTTCATTACAAACTTCATTAACTTACTACTATCAACTATCAAGTATTTTCGGATAAACAGTAACTTACTACCATCAAGCATTTTCAGATAAAAGGAAATTTCCTTGGAGTTTGCTGCTATAATCTTTATGTGAAAATAGCTTTTCATCCACCCCCTCCCTGCCATGATGAAAGACAACCTATTCTGAGGTTTTATTTTGTCGGCATATTGTATTTTTTTTATTTGTTCCTTTAAGATATGTTAGCATTGTCTGCTCTTGTGCTTCTATTTTTCTTGTCAGACTAGATTTGTTCTGTAGACATCTCCAAAACAAATAATTTTACTTTTGTTAAGTGAGGAGCAGACTTTCACGTGATAAACTTGCTGATTAATTCCTTGATATGCAAAGCTGTTTGGTTTACATGTATGATTGTATTACCTACACTGCAGTTTCAGGTTTTGAAAATTTTGAACTTTTTTCGCCACCATTATATCTGAGGATTAAATGGAAAATAATCTTTTGGATGGCAGGATCTGCAGCCTATTGATCGATTTGTTATGGAAGAATATCTCCTGGATGTGCTTCTGTTCTTCAATGGCTGGTTTGTATGAATTGTTGATTCTTTTCAATGCAATGACATGCCTATTTTTACCCTTTCAAAACCATTTTTTGATTTAGTGATCTTAGGTTCAAACATCACTACTGTCGTTTAAAGAATAGAAAAAACATTTCTGATGTTGCAAACTCTTAGTTCTGACCGATTTCTGTTGTGTTTTACAAAAAACTATTATTTGGTGTTTAGTTAGAATTCCTTTGGTCCTTTTATTTCCTCTCTTTTTGCTTTGCATCCTTCTCTAAAATTGTTTGACATAATTTTAACTGTTTTCGTTGTGTTCATGCAAAGCTAGTCGAAAGGAATGTGCTTCCTTTATGGTTGGCTTGCCAGTGCCCTTCAGATATGAGTACCTCATGGCTGAGACAATATTCTCTCAGGTATTTGCACCTACCTACCTCGATGCTTTTGATTGGACCCTGGTACCTGTAAAGCTTTAGCACTATAATATTGTGGATTGAAGCTTGATTTGGGTCTCTACACTGGCTTTGGTTGGTTGCCATTACAGGCTTTAAAATAATGATGTTACTAAATTGAGTGACATGTTCAGTAACATTTAATGTCTAAAAATCTAGAAGGCAATGCCATGAAACAATAAATCTAATAGAAGCTTGTCCTCTTTTCTTAGTATTTGAGATCCTAAGCCAGATGTTGTTCTATGTTCCACTTAAGCATTCAAGATTGCAGAGTTCTGTGCAAGTTACTATTAAGGTGGGACAGTACCATATATTCATTGAAAAGAAGCAATGATGTGATTTTGCACTCTCAGGTGCCTGAGGATGATTTTGAGTTTTTTTGGTTATAGTGGTGACTCAGTAGTTGTGGGTATTTCTTTACACGAGTTGACATTTTGGGGTTGGTTTAATTAGTAAGAACTAATTGATAGTTTTGCAAAGATGTGCTTGAATGTCAAGAATTTATCATATACTGAAATATAGGGAATATTATAAATGTTTCTTAGATATGTTTGAATGAAGGATGCTTTTGTATATTTGGTAGTAATTTTGCCATTTCGTCCTATCATATATCATGTCTACAGTGAGACTATTGACACGCAGATTTCTTTTGACCACTTCATAAAAAAATTTGGTTAACCAACTGATGCCCTTACCTCCTAAGTCTTTCCACATTTCAGTCGGAATATTATCTGATCCTACTGTCATTCCATTATTCATCTGCTTTAGAGCCTCCCTTACTTCTAAGTCTTGAATCCTTCGATAATAGTTGAAGTTTTAGTCGTCTTCCCTCGTGTGTAACCAACCTAAGCACGGAAAAGTCTCTTGTTCTTCATTAAATAACTCATAAAAGTAGCTCTTCTTTGTTTTGTTAATGCTCTCATCTTGGACTAAAAGCTCTCCATTCTTGTCCTTGATGCACTTAACTTGGTCCAAATCTATTGTTCTTCTTTATCGACTCTTTGAGATCTTATATATACTTTTTTCCCTTTCCTTCGTACCCAAAGACTGATAAACACCCTCATACGCTCTTGTTCTTGCTTTGCTCACTGCCTCTTTTTTCTCCTTCTTAGTAATCTTATATTTTTCCCAATTTTTAGTATTGCAGCTTAAAGGCCAGTTTTTAAAATATGAAAAGCATTTGAAATACTTTTTATATATTTGAATTTTCATGAAATTTAGTATAAAGGATCTCATTATGTGTCATTGTGATTCAATGGTTGAATCACTAAAGTGTATATTCTATACAAAGTTATGCATAGTGTAATTTTGCTTATTGATCCTTACTGATTTAGTAAGAGATGTTTTTTTTTTTTTTACTTTTTTTTAAATTTATTTTTCTGAGGTTCTTTTACTTTTCTATATGAATGCTCGATTATGTATCGGGCAGCCTTATTTATGCTATCTCCATCACTCCTGCAGTTGCTGATGCTACCTCAACCACCTTTCAAGCCAATATACTACACACTGGTTATTATTGACCTTTGTAAGGTATTATTTGTTGGATTTTAAAATTGTTTCTTTGTCGCTGGTGATTTATTAGCTCTCTAATACACATTCATGATTTTTAAATTCTGATTTTTGGTTTGACACACCTTTGGCTACAAAATAGGCTCTTCCTGGAGCATTTCCTGCAGTTGTTGCTGGAGCAGTTCGTGCTCTCTTTGAGAAGATTGCTGATTTGGATATGGAGTGTCGAACACGTCTCATCCTTTGGTTTTCACATCATTTGTATGTTCCAGATACTATTTATGTTTTCATGCTTTCCCTTGATTTAAATCGAATCCTCTTTCTTTGGTGTTTTTGTTGCTTTCTTTCACCTCTCTAATACTTTATTTCTTTTTTTCTATAATAATAAAAATAAAAACAAAAATAAATGACTGACGTATGACATTCTTATATTGAAAATAGTATTCATAATTTCCCATTAAAAGATTGCATTGTCAGTAGTGAGATGTATGTCTTGTGAAACAATATGCAAATTGTTGCCTGAAACTTAAGTGGTAATGAAATTCATATTTACACGAAATATAGATCATTTTCAATTTTCAAAAAAAACCAGGGAAGAAACTGTTTTCTGGAAGAAAAAAATATGGGATTCTATCTAGTGTGAAGTCATTATTGTAGATTCATGCCTGTATAATTATGAGGCAAGTCTACAATATGGTTGATGCAGGTTGCTCGACCTCTTCCTGTCACCTTTAAACTCTTACTTCCTGTTCTTGTGCCATGTTCATGAATTAGGTTTAACAATTTTCGGTTTTCATGACTCAGGTTAAATAAAATATCTTTTTAAGATCAGTTCTGTTTTTACTTTCAAAATTAACGTGCTTGACAAGTTGTTTCTCTAGTCTGGTCCTGTTCAACTTGGTTGATGGATTTACTACACTGCAGGTCGAACTTTCAGTTCATCTGGCCATGGGAAGAGTGGGCTTATGTCTTAGACCTCCCAAAGTGGGCCCCGCAACGTGTGTTTGTTCAGGAGGTTTTGGAGCGAGAAGTTCGCTTATCTTACTGGGACAAAGTTAAGCAGGTAATTAATCATGGACGAACCACAAAAGTGATTATTGATTAATTTTAAAGTTTACACGACCTCAATATGTGGCAGTACTATAATGCAATGCTACCCAGTAATCTCTCATACAGTAATTGCTGATTAAGGAAAAACCTAATAGGGTATTAACATTTTTGTTGTTGTCAGTCTATAGTAGTTGAGGCTTTTATGTTTGAAGTTGAATTTATTCCATGTAATTTAGTTTTTATTCATATAATTGGTAGCAGACCTTCAATGAAATTGATCTGGTATGAGGTGCATTCCAGTCAGTTGCTATAGTCAGTTGTAACAGAAACTGAAATGAGTTAGGATATAGGAGGAAGAAAGTTAGGAATTTGGTACAAATATTTGGGAGTGGAAATGGTGGTTATCTTGAGCACATTTTCTTGGCTCTTCTCTTCACTCCTTATACTCTCAACCGGTACTAATAATGTTTCTATTGTCCATTCATGTTATTCACAGAGCGTTGAAAATGCAGCTGGTTTAGAAGAATTACTTCCTCCAAAAGGTGGACCAAACTTAACTTTGGGGGCAGACGGTACAGAGAACAATGAAAATGTGCTCTCTGGAGAGCTTAACAACATGGTTAAAGGAAAGGCACCTGTTCGTGAAATAATCTCGTGGATTGATGAAAGCGTACTTCCAAATAATGGTCTAGAAGTTACACTAAGAGTGGTTGTACAAACTCTTCTCAATATTGGATCTAAAAGTTTCACACATTTGATAACCGTCTTAGAGAGATATGGTCAAGTTTTTGCAAAACTATGTCCTGACCAGGATAAGCAAGTCATGCTGATTGCTGAAGTGGGTTCATTTTGGAAGAGTAACACCCAAATGACAGCAATAGCAATTGACAGGATGATGGGTTATCGACTTGTATCAAATTTGGCCATCGTGAGATGGGTTTTCTCCTTAGAAAATATTGAGCAATTTCATACATCAGATCGTCCATGGGAGGTACTTCAATTTATGGATAGTTCAATATCGTGGTTCTTTGCTTTTGATAGTAAAAACATAAATTATTTTAAAGAGAAGAGAATGTATAAAAGAAAACGTAATTATCGTAGATACAAAAGAGATATCTATGAAATAGACTATGTAACAATGCATGCCACCACACCTTTTGAAATCAGCTAGAGGAACACCATTAAACAAACAATTAGTTGAGCACCAACCAAATTGGTAATCTTATCCCAAACAATTTCAATAGCGGAAGAAGGATCGTTAAAATCCCATAATTCCTTTCCAATCAAAGACAATAAAGCACCGCAAAAACCGAGGATTCACACAGAATCCTTGCATCTTTATGAGCCAAAAGCACTGTTTCCTTCCCGAATATAACTCCCAGGAGGATGGGGAACACTATCATTTTCTTTAAAGATGTGTTTTAACTTGATCTGCTTTGCACATAATGCCTTTTACATTTAGGTGCTGGATACTTAATATTTCTTGTTCTTGTTTTTATCGTCATTGTTAGCATATCAAAATATGTAGCATTAATTTAATTGATGTTCATAGCCATTTGTATTTCTTTTGTTTGAAATTCCATCCTTTGTGTATCCCATCAAACAGGTTCTTCGAAATGCAGTAAGCAAGACATATAATCGTATTTCTGATTTAAGGAAAGAGATATTATCTCTTAAAAGGAATATTTTATCAGCTGAAGAAGCTGCAAAGCAAGCAAAAGAAGAGTTAGATGCTGCAGAGTCGAAACTGACACTTGTAGATGGTGAACCAGTTCTTGGTGAAAATCCTGCTAGGTTGAATAGATTGAAGTCGCAAGCTGCAAAAGCAAAGGAGGAGGTGGTTTCTCTTCAAGAATCTTTTGAAGCTAAGGAAGCTCTTCTTGTCCGAGCAATTGAAGAAAATGAGGTAATTAACTAAAACTGGTATTAACATGTCTGCAGACAGTTTTTTCCTTATGAGACATGACAACTGAAATGCTGTTATGACACTTTGGACAAAAATTTTTTAGTGGTCAGAAACTGCATAGGACTTCGTAGTAATGTGGCTGTGGATGGACTAGCAGAATATCTTTTTACCATTTATTATTGAAATTTTATCTTTTTGAATACTTCACAGCCATAGATAGCCTGTGCTAGATTGCAAAAGTTGCTTCTGGTAAATATGGAAGTGTTATATTTCTATTAAGAGATCAATGATAGTGTTGTTTGGTCTAGTTACTTAACTCCATATTTTAGAGAGGATACTGCATTATTGTTCCAGCACATCTACAATAAATCATAGAAAAAACGAATACAAAGTGCAGAATAAACGAGGATAAGGATTTATCATATAAAAATATTATAGGATAAGGATAAAAAGAAGAAATAATAAAGGAGGATAGGGAATCCACTTAAGTAGGAAAAGCAAAGAGCTTGAGGGGATATCACTTTGCCACTTCCAAGTCTGGATTCCTGTCCAGTTTTAGTGTTATATTACTAGTTACTACACAGCTTTCCTTTTCTTTACAGTTAAGAAATTTTTAAATTATTCCTTATACTATAAAAAGGATTTTAAGTTGATATGATCTGTAATAATTTCATATATCCATTGGTCTTGTTTATACTTGGTTGTAGTGTTTAAATAAGGAAACAAACTGAGATAACTCTCAAGCTTGTTTTTCTCACGTGTATGACTAATTGATTACCTGATGTATCATGAAGTTCTTCCAAGATATTATAAATTATTCTATCCGAAAAAGATATTCTAAGACTTTGTTGTAGATGTTAGGTTTTACTTGTCTGTCAGCTATAATTGAGGCAATTCAGATTACCCTTTTATTGTATTTGCACAATCTATTCTTGGATCTTGCTTGTTTTCCTGAGCATTTAAGGATCTAAAGTGAGAAAGTTGGTAAAATGAAATCACTCTTAAAATAAGATAGTGGGGCATACATTATATGGAAGTTACAAAATCAATGGTGATTAACTCCTCACTTTACCACTTTACCAACTTCTTCACTTTAGAGGATCTAAATTCTTACGAATGTGCTATCAAACTTAGTACTAAATTGCTACTGTTTTCAAATTATTTATTTCTATGCCAGTGTTTATGTACGGTGGCCTATTTTACTTTTTTCTATTAAAGTGTCCATTTTATTCTTACGCCATTTCTACTACTACACCACCTGTGATCACTAGAACAACAACCACTACCACCACCACCACCATCTGTTTTCCAATATCTCAAACCACCACCATAAAATACAATTAAAAAACTAGTATCAGATTTAAAATTATTAATAAAATAAAATAATAATAGAGAAGAACAAATTGAGAGAGTGGAGGAGAGGAGCAAAGAGGGTGGCAGACCCACATAATCGGAATTGCATGTATTTTAAGTTCTAATGGTTCTTTCCTTGCGTTGGTGGTGTTGCACATGTAGGCATTATTTCTAATGTTGTACAAAAGCTTCTCAAATGTGTTGGTGGAGCGCCTTCCTGAAGGATCTAAAGCTAGATCACTGCACGAATTGAAGGCTGCAGAAGTTGATGTGATGGCAGTGGATCCTCAAGAACCATCAACAATGGAACTAGATAATGAGAATCAACAACCCCAAAACAGGTTCCAGTTCCTGCCCTTCTGACCTAGATGGATAATAAAGAATGACCAAATTACTGTCCTGCTTAGTAGATGCACGCAAATAAATAACTTGTTGGTTTCTTTTGTATTCTGCAGTCAGTCAAATGGCGGGAAGAAAAGTGGTGCTTACAATGTAGGCGAAAAGGAGCAATGGTGTATCACCACTTTGGGTTATGTGAAGGCCTTTTCCAGGCAGTATGCGGCTGAGGTATTGTTTGATTCACGGCGCTTGCATTTGCTAATTTACCTAGTTTGAGTTTTTCTTTGATGTGCACAAAATCCAAATCTTATATAATGGTTTTTCATTCTATATCTCGTCAAGTATTGCTGAAGTAGCATCCTCAAGATTGATACTCTTTCCCTTTGGTTTTATTTGTCAGTTGCACTTGTCTTGAATAAAATGTGGCAGTGACAGATGAAATGAAATTAATTCAGTATTAGTTATCATGTTTTAGTAAGTGAACGCTTCTTGAAGTAGGAGTTATATAAGACGTTGACGTTATCATACATTTATATTGTTGATGGCAGATATGGCCTCATATTGAGAAGCTGGATGCTGAGGTATTGACAGAAGAAGCACCTCCTCTTTTTCGATCGGCTGTTTATTCTGGTCTTAGAAGACCAATTAACGAGGCTTGATTTATTTATTCATGCATTGACCTTAGGTATACACGTTTCTAGCCTACTAACCATTCTCCCTCTCTTATCAAAAGAGGAAAGCCGTATTCCGTTGTAATGTAAATTATATATATTTGTATATTGATCATTTTGATCACAGATATTTATTGGACCCAACTGTGCGTAAAACCTGCAGTGTGTTTGCTTGGAAAAATGTTGGTGGGGACACTGATTGTTGTTTGAACTATGAATTGATTGTCGGTTATCGGCGTGCTTAAGGATAGAGCTTATCCTGTTGTCTTGTCTCGTCTCGTCTTATCTTATCTCACAGGAAAGCTAGGGTGTAGGGGGGTAAAGAAGCACTAAGGTGGAGTTCACTTGTTATATATTTACATACTAAAGTTTTTTCGTCATCTTATCAAGTATTTGCTTCCTAAATCTCTTGGAGATTAGAGTGATATTATTGGTTATTATCTCGGAAGTATTTGATTAAAATTCTATTATTTTGATAGTTTATTTGGTCTAAATTACCTGTATTAAAGGTAGTGGAAACTGGAAAGTCAATGTTAAGGAAATGACTGCATTATTTATTATTTATTGTTGGCGATGAAATTCTAATTTATTTTTAAAACTTACTGGAACTCTTCCAAGCTGCAAGTTTTTTCTTCTACTATCAGAAATTGACAACCAAAAAGCTACAATTACCGAAAACTACCAATAACTACCAAAAATGAAGGTGCATTTGGGCACTATAATGCATGAGAGAGTAACTTAGATACCCACATTATTAAACCGTAAGTAGGTGGTAGGCCAAGTCATTTATGAATAATTTTTTTGTAATTTAATGGCTTCAAGTTGGTTATGATTTTGATCAATTTCTCCTATTTACGTTTTCCAGAGTCTAAGGAATCTTAATTTTACCTCTTTGTCCTTTAAAAGTAGAAAAAATTGATAATGGTGGGTTATATTTTTGGATCAGGTTTTTCTAAAGTAAAAAATAATAGTGAAATGAAAAAATAATTAATCACTTTTAAGTTAAGTAAAATTTACATATGATAGGAGTTATAAATTTATGGTAATTAATTTTTTATTATATTATTTTGCTAATTTTTTTTAATTTTAAAAGATTTAAATTCATATTTTTAGTATGTGTTGATAAGAAAGGGAAGATATTTTTGGCGATCAGAGAAGGGTTTATCATATTTTTTTTTCAAAAATAGTATTCATTCATAGAATAAATATATTAGAAATAAATTAAAAGGATATATCACTAAAGATTTTACAAAAGTACAAAAGAATGGGATTTCCCAACAAAACATTAGACACTCTAAAAAGATATTAATCCTAAATCCAGGACAATAAAAAATACCAAAAAATAAAAAACAAAATATCCTCAAATAATCATGTTATGTGTGCAAAAAATACTAGTCATTCGTACAAAATTTATATTAAAATATAAAATATTTAAGGCAAATGATGCATATAAACTAAGTAGAGGGTGATTTTACACAATTTCACCAAAGATAAAAATGTTACAAGGTTCTACTAAGAGCACTTTTTTATATAGTTTGAATTAGAGTCACGAATTACACACACTAATCCGAATTACCCTGATTCGAATTACACACACTAATTCGAAACAGCATCATTCAAACTAGTCCGAAATTTCGTGCCCACAGTAATTCAAAACAAACTGTTTCGAATTACCCCCTATTTCCCTATAGATAAAGAGTTTGAAATAAACTCATTTGAACCACTATTTCAAATTCATGCCCCACCAAATTCCAGAGAAAACGATCCAGTACGACTCCCAAAAAAGGCTTGAGCAGAAGATTTAGCCAATGGGAGATAATCCGGACTGACTTTATCGTTTGGATGGAGTAGCCCATATAGCTGGTGTTATCAATGAAGAGGTTAGTGAGAACTTGTTCTTTTAAAATAGGAGTGAATAAGTTATTTTTTTATGTCCTGTCTCATGGCATCCAAGTCAAAAGATGAAAAGTGCGGAGGGTACTATTGAGTCCCAGAGCTAGAACCACCGCCAGCCCCACTTGGATTACTCGCTGCAATATCATCGCCACTGTCATTAGCAATGAGGTCAGGCTCCATATCATCATTGCCATCATCATCCAACAATGCATCACCCATCCCAACCGGTGCCCCACATTGTAAAAAAATCGGCACCCTCTCCACGATACCAACCTCTCCGCCACCACTGCAGTTGAGATCAACGGCGAACGATGGGGACGCGACAAGCTCGTCCCGAGGTGCATTCACAGGCACGGGCGAAGATGCACCAACAAGTCTCGAGCTAGAACCGGCTACCGTGCCTAGAGTTTGGGTATTCCGGTTCGAACCTCCCGAGCTAGATACCACATCAACCAACTTTGCCAACAGCTCAGGTGTCCTGACTTCGGAAAACTGCCGACGACAATGGACTAGGACCTGCAAATCCTCGTCACTCCCTATAATGAAAGAATCGTACTTCACGTCATCTCTAAGCACTAAGATCGAAATGCGATAAAATAAATTCTGAACCCGTTTCACGCCTTACAACCCAAGTTTTTGTATTATAGAATTCAAGAAGTCATCGAATCTCGTCGTAAGTCTCATAAAAATACTCAGAGAATCTTTATCAGTGAACTTCATACCAGAGCGTGTTTTTCTCTTAATCGACCCTTTATAATGCACTAACACTACAAAACTCTCCTCACTAGCCATTTTGTCTCGCTCAAATGAACTCAATTCACGTTCACACCATATTTATACACGTCTGGGACTTCCTAATTCGAAACAGCCAATTTTGAATTATATATACATAATTCAAATCAGCTAGATTCGAACTGCCTATCGAATTGCTCACCATATAATTCGAATCAGAGTGATTTGAACTGCCCATGCATAACTCGAATAAGAGTGATTCGAATTACCCCATGCATGATTCGAATCAGTTTGGTTTGAACTACCTAGCATGCATACTCCCTCATAATTCGAACAGCGTTGATTCGAATTACTACTGTTTTTAGTTCGAATTAGATTGATTCGAATTACATAGAGACATGCTTTTAGTTGATCTATGTCTCATTTTTCGATTTGGTTGAATCATGTAATATCTCATCCAAATTGGCTTAATACTGCGATTTGTCCGTAACTAATTTGATTACTAATTTTTTTGTGCCCGGAGTATAGTTGTTTTAGTATATTTTGTTTTTTATTTTTTTAGTATTTTTTATTCTCCTATATTTAAAAATAGTATTTAACTGTTGCGAAATTCTTTCAAATGTTCTCCATTGTATTCATTCTTTAATCTTTATTCATTGTAAAATCCCTGCTTACTCTAGAATTTTCGGAAATTGTAATTTAGGTCCAAAACATTGAGTTTATCTTATACTAGATTCAAGCACAAATCTTAGATAGTTCAAATACTTGTTAAATTCTATAATCAAAACCTCAAAAATTACTTACTTCTATCTTTGCAATCTGATGCATTTGTGATCATGTTTAACCTGAGAAATTTTGAGAAAATTATAAACAGTAGCGGAACTTGAAATAAATTTTTAGGGGGCTATGATAGAAAATAATTATCAAAAAACTTTTGATATGAACTCCATTTAAGATAAACTCGTCTAATTTCATCTCTCTGATTTGGATGATATTGCCAAATTTAAAGCCGTTTTCAAGGTCTTGTTCCAAAAAATTAAGGTCAACTCATCAGATGTAACTTTTGAACTTTTGAAGGTTGTATCTCACTTTTTTCGTGATTCATTAAAGTAGAAGAACTATCTACAGGTGTTGATATTATAAAAGTTATATGTTTTCCTTTTTAAATATTAGCCTTCTTCTTAAAAAATGTATTAATTCTTTGATTTTTTATTATTATTTTATATAAAAATTGGAATATATATCCTATAGAATATGTAAAGAAGAAGTTAGAAGTATAAATATTAAAATTTATAATATTTATTGAATTTTTTTATCAATTTATACAAATACAATAATATTAATACTTATTGAATATTCTATTATTTTTTATCATATAAAAAATTAAATTAAATAAATAGTAAAATATAAAATAATATTAAATTAAATAAATAAAAATATCTAATTTTTTATATTTGAACTTAAAGGTAGAGAAAGTGTTGCTTATTGAATTTATTGGGTACTTTAAGTCATAGTAAAGTATGTAAACTAATTGAACTATTTTTTATTTTTTAAAAAAATATTACTAATTTTTTTATAAAAAATTTGGGGGTATGTCTCCCTTGTCTGAACTAAGCTCCACCACTGACTATAAATCTTTTAGATTATTTTAGTTGATTTGAGTCATTGAAGACTTGAAAAAATGTTAAAATTATCTATAATTCTTAGATCTAGGTGTCGATTCTGAGTCAAATTTAGCTTAAAAAGATTTGATGCAATAATATCTAATAACTTTTAGATCAAAAGTGATTCGAGTAACTTTATCTTGGAAAGACTTAAAAAAATAATATCTTGTATACATATTCAAATAGTAAAACTCTTAATTTGATTGAGGAGGTTAGGTAGATATTTGAAATCAAAACAATATATATTGTTTATGTATATTTTCTTTCCTTGTCTCTCTTTATTTCTTCTTTATTGTGTTTATACTTTATATATATCTAAAATTATTTTTAGACTCGTTCTGAGGTGTCTACACACCTTAAAAGTTTTTTTTTATATTAATTTTTTTTTTGAATTAACGTATATCTTTTGCTACTCACAAATTAAATAACTTGATAAGCTTTATTAAAGTTTACTTTCTGAAAAGGAATATCAAAACATGATTCAACCTCCTTTTTCTGCACAACTAGACATTTTCTTTGAAATTATATATCATTTGCCCTTTAGTTTTTAGACTTTTTTATTTCATGATTATTAACAATAATAAGAAATTAATAATATCATTTAATAAGAAGACTAACTACTAGGAAAATTATAACTGAGCAATTCTGAATATAAAGTAAATAAAGAGTAAAAAGAAGCAACAAAAATGCAATTAGAAAAAGGAGAAATAATTTTATATACAGAGATGAATTTCAAATTTATCTGCTAGCTCTATATTTTAAATTGAATTTTGGTCATTAATAAGCATAAATATAATTTAAAAATTTTATTAATTATTATCTAACATTTGTTCAAGTGTTTAAATATACTAAGAATTTTTTTTTTAAATAATCAAAGCAAACTAGATAAAATTAAACCTAAAAAGACTACACAATATTTGCATAACTTCGAAGTGATTATAAAGTATTTTATCAACCACAAAATCAATTGCATTAACCAATGTGCTCAAGAAGTCAACCATTTGAAGAGTTTTTCTCTCTTTCATTGTGCTCTGTACGAAATTTGATTTAGATAGATCAAACATTAATCTAAGAATAATTGTAAAAATTCTACAATTTTTGATATCTTATTCAAAGATGTTATTAAATATACGTAAACTATCTTAGATTTCGAATAATATAATTTGGACTAAAATATGAACTAAAAAGGTCTATATTACAAATTATTTTAATTTTTTTTAGAAGAGAAAAGCAAAAAAAAAAAGAAATGAGAATTTAAGAAAATATGAACATTTTTATTTTTACAGCACTTTGTTTTTTATTCAGGATTTCAAGGTCTAAAGACATTGACGATTTGTTGAAAATTTCTCTTCTCAGTTATTTCTTCCTTTGGATAAGGACGTTTACTTTTTGAGTTAAAAATGCTTTTTTCATATGTGATAAACTTCATACAAAAAATAATAGAAAGAGAAACTTTTAAAACGATTGATCTGTTGAGCATTCTCATTAATACATTGGAGTCAAAATCCGTCGTTTTTGCAAGGGTACATTTCTAGTATAAGCGTTTTGCGTCTTAATCAAACCTTGATGAATGAATGCCAGTATGATACAATTATATGATACATTTATGACGTTTGACAGTCTTAAAAAACTTGGGAACTAATTTAATTAAGGGTATAGATAGTATGTGCCCTAAAGACATAAAATTATTGTTAGTAGAAATTGTTAAACTTTTACTTGAATAAATGAATAACAAATTTGTTTTGGACTAGTCCAATAAAGGCTGGAGATCTATTTGGTGGATTGTCGACCCGGTGAGTCTTCGACCCACATAAGTTAAAGTAGTCTATGCATTACACGATCTCTTAGAAAAATCCTGATCAGATGGCAGGAGTTTCCAGGTGAATAGGCCCAAGCGACGGAGTCTACCTGGATACAGTGAATAAAAGGGAGGGATTTACCCCTTTTCCAAAGTACGTCATATTCTTATTCTAATTAGCTATCTTTTCGTATAGATACTTATTTTAGCATCGGAGTGTCCTTGACAGGTAACTCCACCCGCCGACTTACCGACATTCGTGGACGTCATCTCTCTCCGCGACGAGTGCACACAGGTCCCGGTACTTACCATCAACCGTTTCACCCAACCAACCGGCTCAACGAATCGACGAACAATTGCTGGCTCTGTCTGTGGGAACCTAACGCAGGCAGAAGATGGAACTCATTCCTCATCCTGAGCAGGTACGAGAGGAAGGTGGAGGCACCGAACGTCCTGGAGGTCGGCTCATGAGCAGAGTGAGCTTGAGGACCTCTCGGAGGTGCCCAGAAACTCCCTTTGACCGAGACCACACCCGTGATCGATCTTCAGAGAAGCATCTATTCGGCGGTACCGGCAGCGATAGCTCCTGGATCATGCAGGAGCTTAGGTATAGAGTCCAAAACTTGGAGAAAGAGTTGGCCGCGAGGAATTCCTACAATCCCAAGGTTAGCCGTAACACTGGCTCGCGCATTGAGCCCCAGCCTAGTCATTCTCGCACCTGGTACCACGTAAGGAGGTCGGGAGAACGGTGCCAGGGAGAGGAGGACGACAGGCATGACTAAACTGACCGTCGAACCCAGCCCCCTTACTCCTGCGACAAGTCAAGAAGCCGGGAACACATGGTGGAGAGGAAAAGGAAATGTCGAGATCCCGTAGTGATCAGCGCAACTCCCTTTCACTCCTATATTCTCAAAGTCTGCTTACCTAAGAATTTTGACAAACCAACAGAAATGAGATACGATGGCACCAAAGATCCACAAGAGTACATCACGACCTTCGAGGCCAGGATGAAACTGGAAGGTGTAGGAGAGGAAGTCAGGCTTTCCCAATAACCCTTGTGGGGCCAGCGATCCGTTGATTCCATTGTTGTCAAACTCGCGAGTTAACTCGTAAACTCGTACGAATTTACGAGTTTAGGTAGTGGAATCGAGTTAACTCGGACACAAACTCATTTCTGGGTAGACTCGGGTAAACTCGATCAAACTCGCAAGTTTATTCACGAGTCAGCGAGTTTGCTTTGGTTGGCCTCTTTCGCTAGAACGACGCCGTTTTTGGCCCAAAAAACAGGCAGCAACATAACCCACTAACCCTAAACGATTAAACCTCTCACTTTGATCTTACTCACTCTCACCTCCAAGCCCTCTTCGTCTTCACGTTTGGTCGTCCACGGTCCATCCCTCGCCGTCGTCCGTCCCCCCTGGTCTCTCGCTGTCGTTTGCCGTTCCCCAAACCACCGTTCTCTCACTCTCGCTCTCTCATTCAGCGGAACACACGCTCACTCTCTCACTCCCTATTTTGCGTCGAAGAACACGGACTCGTGGAGCCTCTGCCGTCTGCCACGCTTCCGTCAGTCGTCATGTCCTTTACCGGTCATCGCACTTTCGTCGCTCGTCGTATCCTCAGCCCGTCGCTTGTCTGCACACACAGCACAGCAACGCCAGTGTCAGCTGAGCCTACTCCATTTAGCCATTCAGATTCATCTTTCAGGTATGTTTAAAAAAAATTAGTTACTGAATTAAATCAATTGATGCATTTGGTAATTGTTACTTGTTAGTGTGAGTTTAATCTGTTCTGAATTGCTGTATTTTGGAATTTGTAGTTGTTACTTCTTATTTGTTAATGTGTGTTAGACTATTAGTTGTTATTGAATTTGAAACTCTGAAATCTGAATCTGCTAATTTCTTTTATAGCTTTCTTTCCGGTACTCAAGAGCAGATCTTGTTTACTTATTTTTATTTGATGTATTTATGAAATTTTTCTTCATTTTTCAAGTCAAGTCTTCCCTCAGGTGTTGTTATAATTGAATTTCATGTAAGTTTGGTATATTTTGTTGAAGAAAAATCTTTAAAGGAATATACAATATGATCCTTAAAGTAGAATCAATTTTTTTTAAATCTTTTAATCTTTAATGTAGTTTAGGATAGTTCTATTTAGGCACAGAGGCATCTTAGCTAAATCACTTGATAAATTTACTAACTGTGAATGAGGTCTTACGTTTACAACAGATATAAAAGAGAAGTTGCTATATGGTTTTGGATTGATTATCACATACAATGGAACTAGAAGTGTGTTCTAACTTCTAACCATCTATTACATTATGTTAGTTAATTATTTGTCCATAACTACAGCTTTAACTTATAGCTTATAAGTGTCCATAACTACAACTCACTCGTAATGTAGTTTTTATATCCTAAATCTGAATTTGTAGTTCTTACTTCTTACTTGTTAGTGTTATTATGTTAGTTAGTTGTTAATGAATCTGAATGACTAAAATTTTGAAATATGAATTTATCAACTTTGTTAACAAGGAAAAGTGGATAATTTTGCTTAATTATTTAGTTTATACTTTGTTGATTTAGGGACAAAAAAGGATAAGATGATGATGTTGATGCCATGGAAGATGAAGATATTTGGAGGATTTCAGTTTTAGACGTTTAGATTATTAGAATATTTAATTGTTATTTTGTTGTTTTTTTCGGTTGTGTTATATGAAACTTTAATTGTGTGACTGTGTGTTTTATGTTGAACTAGATGCATACTTGTGAAGGATTTGAATGTGTGTTCTAGAGTACTTATTATAATTGTAATATTATGTTAATTTATTATGTATTTTGACGTTGAAATTGTTAAATTTGATGCTTATATTTGAGTAAATATATATTATATACGATATATATATTTTTTACAAAAAATTTATAACAGGTAAACTCGTACAAGTCTAGGTCAGCTCCACGAGTTTACCAAGACTCGCGAGTTTGACAACTTGGTTGGTTCAACTCCTTACCACAAGGGTTCATCACGGCCTTTGCGGATATTTCTCAGAAGTTTCTTGCACAATTCACCACCCAAATTGCCAAATAAAAGCACCTGATCAACCTATTAGGGTTGACCCAACGCGTTGGTGAACCCACGAGGAAGTATCTGGACCGATTTAATGATGAGTGTCTGGAAATTGACGGCCTCACGGACTCTGTGGCCAGTTTTTGCCTCACTAATGGCCTGTTGAATGAAGACTTCGAGAAGCATCTAACCACCAAGCCTGTCTGGACGATGCAAGAAATACAAAGCGTGGCGAGGAAGTACATAAACGTTGAGGAGGTAAGCCAGGTGGTAGCTGCCAACAAACGACAGCTAACCACCCCGCCTACTCGTCAGACTAGCAGTGCCGAAAAGCCAAGGGAGGTACCAAGAAAAATGACATCCATGAGACCGTTCAAGCCATTTTCCCGGGTGGAAAAGTTTACAAATTACACTCCCTTGACCGCCCCATCGTGAAAGTCTACCAACAGATTGCCGATAAAGGCATCTTGGCCAAATCCAGACAACTAAAAGACCAGACTGGGGGAAACAAGAGCCTTTACTACGATTATCTCAAGGGGTTTGGTCACAAGACACATGATTATTTTGACCTGAAGGTCACGTTGGAACAAGCTATCCGAGAAGGGAAGCTAAACAAGTTTTCACAGTTCATCCGAGAACCAAGAAAGAAAGAGAGAGAGCATTCTAAAGAAGACTGGAGCCGAATCGTCAAGCCAAGGCAGGACCATCCCGAGAACTCGGACACAACCCCAATGGTGGACGTAACTGTGGTGATCGGTAGAAATGCCCCACCAAAGTCAAGATCCGCGGCAAAGAAAGACGCCAAGATGCTGGCCATGACATTGGACAACAAAAAATTGTCTCCTAAGGAACTTTCTAAGATATCCTTTGGTCCGGGAGATCACTGGTGTGATGACCTACCAGAGGACCTGCCAATGGTTATTACGGCTAGAATCGGGACCGGGCTGGTCAAGCGAATCCTGGTCGACACGGGGTTGACTTGAACATCATGTTTTGAAATCTGTTCAATGCCCTGGGCTTCAAAGAAAGTGATATTAAGGATTATCACTATAGATTTGTAGGTTTGGGGGACAACTATATCAAGCCAGATGCTTCCGTTGTCCTGCCGATCTCTGTAGGTTCTGGTTCGAGCAGGAAGTTGGCAATGGCTGCGTTTGTGGTGCTAAGAGATTCCACGGCATACAACGTCATCCTTGGAAGGAGAACTATCAACAAATTACTGGCGGTAATCTACATGAAGTTCTTCACAATAAAGTTCGTGCGGATAACGGGTCGGTGGGCACTATTTGAGGAGACCCAGAAATGTTATTGCTTGTGACAATGCCAGCTTAACATTGAGGAAAAAGTCTAAGGACGTGGCCGAGGTATTCCTAGCATACTTGGACGCTAGGATTGACGAGCACCCAAGTCCCGAGCCACAAGGTGATCTGGAAAAGTTTCGAGTAGGGGAAACGGAGGACAAGTTCACGTTTGTGGACCATAATCACCCCACCCCCGCGCACGAGTTGAAAGGGCCTCTGATAGAGGCCATCCATGCTAATGTTGGATCTCTTTTCCTGGATCCCAGCCGACATGTCAGGGATAGACCCAGACTTTATGTGACACTGTCAGGACGTGAGCTCGGAAGCATACCCTGTGGCACAAAGGAGGAGGAAAATGTCGTTGGAAAGATCAAGCGAGGTAGCCAAACAAACGGCTAGCTTGTTGGAAGCTGGTTTCATTAGAGAACTCACTTACTCCACATGGCTATCAAATGTAGTTCTTGTGAAAAAAGCAAACGGAAAGTGGAGCATGTGTGTCGATTATTCAGACCTTAACAAGGCATACCCAAAAGACTCATTCCACCTCCCTAACGTAGATGCCTTGGTGGGTGCGGCGTCGGGATACAAGTTCTTAAGCTTTATGAACGCGTATTCAGGATACAACCAGATCCTAATGCACTGACCTAACGAGGATAAGATGGTGTTCATAACGCCAGAAGGGACGTACTATTACAAGGTCATGCCATTTGGACAGAAAAATGCAAGGGCAATGTACCAAAGGTTAATGAACAAGTTCTTCAAGTAACACACGTCAAGTCATTAGAGGTCTACATCAATGACATGGTAAAGACGGCCATGCTGAACAGCCTGGTAACCGATTTGCAGGTCATCTTTGACTCACACCGAAAGCACAACATGAGATTGAATCCTTTGAAGTGCGCGTTCGCCATGGAAGCGGAAAAAAATCTTGGGGTTTATGATCACCCAGAGGAGAGTAGGGGCCAACCCAGACAAATGTGAAGCCGTCCTTCGCAAGCAAGCCCCGGATACGTGAAAGATGTGAAAGACTAGCAGGGAGGTTGACAACTTTACCTTGTTTCCTTGGGGAATCGGCAGCCAAAGCTCTACCTTTCTTTAACTTGATGAAAAAGGGAATGGCCTTTGAATGGACCCCGTCTTGCGAAGAAGCTTTCAACTATTTCAAGAAGATCTTGTCAGAGCCGTCGGTTCTCGAGAAACCGAAAGCAGGGGAGCCCTTGTTCTTGTACTTGGTGGTCACGGAAGAAGCCATGGCGGCTGCATTGGTCCGAGAGGATGGCAAGCAACAACAGCCTGTGTATTTCATAAGCAAGGTGCTTCAAGGTGCAGAGCAAAGGTACACAAGGCTAGAAAAAGTGGTTGTTGCCCTGTTGATTTCCTCCCGAAGGCTGAGGCAATATTTTCAAAGGCACCTAATCACTCTGCAAGCTAACCAGACGATCCGACAAATCCTGTAGAAGCCTGACCTAGCGGGGTGAATGACCTGGGCAATAGAGTTGTCCCAATATGATATCCGATATGAACCCCGACACGCCATCAAAGCACATGCAATGGTGGATTTCTTGGTTGAAGTGAATGGCGATGCTCTCGAGGTCCCAAGCACACGATGGTAGCTCCATGTGGACGGAGCCTCCAACCAAGTGTTCGGATGAGCTGGATCATTTTAGAAAGCTTGGAAGGAGTGACTTACAAGCAATCCATTAAATTTGAGTTCTTGGTCTCTAACAACTAAGCAGAATATGAAGCTATGGTCAGAGGCTTAATACTAGCCAAGGAGGACGGAGTAGCAAAGCTTAAAGTTAACAGCAACTCACAGGTCATAACAGCTCAGGTAAATAGGACATACTAAGCTTGGGATTTCTTGTTGCAAAAATATTCGGAAATAACCAAACAATTGTGCAAAGATTTTGAGGAGGTAGTGGTCCAACATTTACCTAGGGAGAGAAATGTCAGAGCAGACCTCTTGTCAAAAATGGCGAGCACCAATCCTAGAATGAAAAAGCGATCTCTCATCCAAAGCTTGATAAAGGAGCCGTTGGTGACCCTATGCTTGACTCAAAGCCAAAAGGAACCTCCTTTTTGGATTAGCCCGATCCAACGGTTTCTCGAGGAAGGAGAACTGCCAAAAAATGGGGAAGAAGCTAAGGTCATAAGGAAAGGGGCCGCCAAATACAGGGTGGTACAAGAGCAGTTATATAAAAAAAAGACTTAGCCAACCCTTGCGAACAGGTGGAGTATGTATCAAAGGAGGTACACGAGGGGTGTTGTGGGCACCACATAGAGGAAAAATACTTGGCCTGGAAGCTCATCAGTGCTGTCTATTATTAGCCCTCCATGATGATTGATGCCAATGAGTTCATTAAGAAGATCATAGGTGCCAAGAAAATGCAAGTTTTCACAAGGCACCGGCGGAAGAGTTAAGCTCCATCTTAGCCTCACGGCCTTTCTCCCAATGAGGAGTTGGCTTGTTGGGCACTTTTCCGATGGCCCCAAGACAAGTCAAATATCTAAATTGTGGCCATAATAGCAAGTAGATGGAAGCAGAGCCCTTGGCAAGCATATCATTCACGAATTATCGAAAATTCCTATGGAGACAGGTGGTCGCAAGATTTGAAATTCCCGAGGTCGTGGTGTCGGATAACGTAACACAGTTCTCCGACAGAAAGTTTGGAGAGTTCCTGTCAGACATTGGCATCAAGCAAAAGTTCTCTTCTATAGAGCATTTCCAAAGCAACGGACAGGTCGAGGCAGCGAATAAGATTATTCTGAATGGGATGAAGAAGTGCTTGGATCAAAGGAAGGATTTCTAGGTAGATGAGTTAGCCTTAGTTTTGTGGTCTTATAGAACGACACCGCAATTCTCCACCGGGGAGACGCCTTCTGGATTACCTACGGAGTGGATGTTGTGATTCCCGTTGAAATAAGGGAGCCAAGTCCAAGACTGCTATTGGGGGGAGGCGACGAGGCAACCGAAAAAGACTTGATCGATGAAACCATGGCGATGACCCACTTGTCGGAAGCAACATTAAAACAAAGGCTAGCACTAAAGTACAACCATAAAGTTCTTTATAGAAGGTTTGAAGAGAGAGACTTGGTGTTACAATGCAACGATATCGGTCCACCAACTCTGGGAGAAGCTCTCCCCTAACTGGGAAGAACTCTTCAGAGTAAAGGAAGTGCATGGAAAAGGCGCTTGCAAACTGGAGCAATTAGATGGGAAGCAGGCACCGATGACCTGGAATGCAACAAACCTTAGAAGATTTTACCACTAGCAGTCTAACGATTTCCCATCTCCATGGTTATCTTTTTCTTTCTCATAAGTTCGTTTAAATGTTTTCATTTTCATTTACCTTGTCTTACTTTTTCAAGTCTACTTGTATTGTCATGACTTAGTAAAAGAAGGGGTACTCTTTTCCCTTGTCGTTAGAACAGGACGGCAGCAAGGGCTTTTAATGAAGCCCATTTTTGAAAAACATTCTTTTTTTTGTTTTGAGATTTATTAATTGTTACCCAGCTATCAAATCGGCTTCTCGGGATTGATCACCCTGGAAGCCCCTACGCGAAGACACTGATATCCATTATAATACGGCTAAACGGCCAAGTAAAGGAACAATATAATAGTAAGCAATCATTATTAGATTTTTTAAGCATACAAAATTCACAAGTTATGAAACTTAGAAACCGGGGATTCGAAAGGGAATCACAACGGCCCAACAAGAAACAAGTTCAAGAATAGAAGGGCATCACATCGGCTCGATAACAAAAGAGGATTAAAAATTACAAAGTTCAGAAATATGTCATTTTCTCGGCAGATCGACGATCTTGCCATCTTGAATCATCTTAAAGGTACTAACAGTGGAAGTGTTGAAGTCGGAAGCAAGCAAAGAGACTTGGGCCTTGATCGCCTCCACGGTAGCAGCTATGGCGTCCCTGGCATCCTTGTGAATCTCCTTATTTTTCTTTTTCACATTTGCGGCCTCCTGGCAAGTAGAGTCCACTGATTTCATAGCCTTTGCTAGCTTCTCGTCTAACTCATCACTTTGGCTTCTGCCGCAGTGGCCCGACCTTGAGCATCGCTAAGTTGCTTGGAGAGGGAGAGGTCCTGGTCAACGAGGTGATTGATCTCTTTAGCTTTTTCTTGCCCTCACCAAGTTGGGTCCTCATGGCCTCCCCCTCGGCCTTCCAAGTTGGAAATGTCTTTTTGAGCAGCTCTAGGTTTCTCCTCCAAAACCTGGCACTGAGCTAAAACTGGCTCCACTTTTCTAATTATATCGGCAGCCCGGAGAAGACTCTAGTATGTCCACCTTGCTTGAGTGGCCTGATCCTTGTCTTGGAAGAAGTTCTCAGTGCCCAGCAAGTCAATAAGGAACCCGGCGTCAAAATTTTCTCTATCACGGTGAGAACTTGTTTTGGGCTAGAGTTGGGTTTCCTTTTCTTGGGGTTGGGAATGACGATCACTTCTTGATCTAGCTTGATCATAAATCCCTTACCCCGATCTACCTTGTTGATTACACCGGTCTGGGTAGGTGACTCGGTAGGGGGCTGATATTGAACTTCACCTTCGCTAGTTAGGGGAACCTCAATTTCAGGGGTAAGGGGTGTCTGAGCTATCCTCGTCATCTCCAGAGAAAAGATGAATCATCAAACGGCTTAAAGAAGTGTGTCTGGAAGCCATCCCAACTACAAAAGGAGGAGAAAAATAAGTTAAGAAAAAAGCAAGTTATGAAATCAGGACCAAAACGACAATGCACAAAGCGAAAAATCGGGAAAGCAAGAGGACAACAATAAAAGACAGGATCTTACCCACACAATCACGACCGGCCTTCCAGTCACTCATCAAAAGATGAGGGTTGAGGTTATTAGAACTAAATATCACTAGCAAAACGTTAGCGATTTATAGGTTCTGTCGACCTAACCCATCATAGGTCACTTTTATTAAGTAATTGGAGCCGACGCCGAAGCTCCAGTAGGTCAGTATATGTCTTTCCTCCTCAAGGGTAAGCCAAAAAGGATTACAACCTCAAGTTGACCTTACCTTGAAAAAAGTTTCTTTAAAACTATGAAACAAATCCTCGAAAAGAGCAAAGATTCGTCGGTTTTGCACAGCTCGAAAAGAAAGGTACCCCCTTTTATGCTTACCCTCTAGGGAAGGATTTGTAAGTAAGAAAAAGAAGAAGAAAACTTCAACGGAAGTCGGGATCTCCAGATCCTCTCAAACTATCTCGAAGCACCGGATGACAGCCCAGCTGTTCGGATGAAGTTGTAAGGGAGCAACGTCACACCGGTTTAAGAGGCCAATGATAAACGGAGAAAAAGGAAGCCAAAATCCTAGAACTGTGAACATGGGCCTGTACACCCACATTCAATCGAGAACCCTGAGAGCCTCAAGCTTGAGTTGACAAGCATGCTCCTAGGAGCACGGCACGAAAACATCATAGTTGGCTTCCTCGGGACCACCCCTCCATAACGCTCTCGAGTTGCGAAGCTCTTGTAAATCCTCTGCAGTCACCCTGAAGGACAGGCTCGTAACATCATTCGTGCACCACGCGTAATGATTCACGAGAGGTTGATGGCACCATACCTACAGCGAGGGCACCACTTAAATTAAAAGGGAAAGTCGGAAGCTCGGCACAAGCCAAAACAAAAACTAAGTTCTTCTACGGTACTACTATCCTATATTATACCATTTCCAAGCCTAAATTCAGAAAAGAGATACCTACAACATTCACCCTAAGAAATAGCTATTAAGCAATAGTTCGATCTGAACAAAAGTAGCAACAAGAAAAGGCATACATCAATGACAAATGGCCAAAATCAACATGACAATCTCACAATCAACATATAATAGCAATGAAAAAATAGGCAGAAAGCAAAACAAAAAGATGCATAAACAATGTTTCTTATTAGTAAAAATAGATGAAGGAAGTCGCAGAGGAACGAGTGAAGGTGCTACAAGGCGAAAATGAAATCCACAAAAATGAAGAAAGGAAGGAGATGATGGTGAAAATGCAAAGAAAATAGGGGAAGTAATGGTGATAGTAGTTACGGAAATGAAAAAGGTAACTGTAAAGGGAGAGGAAGAAGCACGAAAGGTAAGGGGATAACGGACCTTTCCACGCACTTTCAAATCACTCATAAAGGACATTAAATGTTCCTAGCAGAAAAACCGAAGCGATCCCTCTAAGCAACAGTAAGGGACAACTCACACACACGAAAAAAGGTGCTAGAAGCATACACTTGGCAGCCGAGGTCACGTTCAGAGAAAAGCAACTATGCGAGAAGACACGAATAAAATTAATGCGCCAACCATGAGTCTCACGACTTGTCGCATAGTGCGAAAAAAGTTCACAAATTAATCGACAAGTGCTCCGGGTCGTACCAAGTAATACCTCAGGGAGTGAAGGTCGATCCCACGAGGATTGATGGATCAAGCAACAATGATTGAGTGATTTTCTTAGTCAGACAAACAAAAAATAATGTTTGAGAGTTCACTAGCATTAAACAGTAAATTCAGAGAATTAGAAAGCAAGCAGTAAATGGGTTATGAAATATATATGAGAAAACAATTAAGGTTTCGGAGTTGTTTATCTTCCGGATTAACTTTTCTTATCAACTATTTTAATCATGCAAGATTTAATTCATGGCAAACTATATATGACTAACCCCTAATTCCTTAGTAATTTAGTCTCCTCTAACTTAGTTAACCGCCAATTCCTTGGTCACTTAATTTCAATTTGAGGTTTAAGTCCAATTCTAGTTTATATACCACAGAAACCCTAATTACCCAAATATAAGAGGATTATATGTCACGTATCCCATTAAGTCCAGATAATTAGTGATTTAAGAAAAATTATTTTCAAGCTGTTGTTCAGGTAAATTGCTTTTCCAAGGTTCACAAGAACTCAAATAGAATAATGGTTATTCTTCCGATCTACCCAAATCCCTAAGATGAAGAACGAAAACAAATTCTTGAAATTTAAATCAAAATATTAATTAAAATATAAGAGTAATAGTATTAGTCCATACAATAAACAGAGCTCCTAACCTTAAAAGTGGAGGTTTAGTCGCTCATGGCTCAGAGAGAAAACTAGGATTCAAAAAAATTGTAAACTGCGGAATGAGGTGCGTCAAAGAGAAGTGAGCATGAAGGGCTAAATCTTTTCCCTTTTGTATCTAACTTAATAAATATAAAATATATTTTCTAAATGTAAATAATATATTTTCCTCTTTGTAAATAAAATAAAGTTTTAATCAAAATTGATAAGATTATCTCGCACTGGCTCATGCATTGGGGGTGGGGACCACCAAGTTCACTAAGGTTGGTGCCAAACTTGGGTTGGGCCATGTTTGGCGCCACTTCAACCGCATGCAATACTCACTTTTTCTTCATCTTGGTGCCAAATTTGGAGAATCCCAAGTTTGGCACCACCAAGACAGCATGAAATTGGAGTTTTGACATTCATGGTGCCAAACTTGGAGACTCCCAAGTTTGGCACCACCAAGGCAGTGATTCTAGAAAAAAAAGTATAAATTATTATATATCTTTAGAAAGCTCTAGAAGTTATCTTTCTAATGCCATTGAAACTGTGTCAATTAGACCTCTGCAACTTAAATTATGTTCATTAGAGTGCAAGGAGGTCAGGGTTGACAACATCATCCACTTTCTTCCTTTTCTTCTACACGAACTCTGTCAAATCCGTCCGAATGATACCTGAAATTAATCAAATTGCACACAACTCAAATTAGAATTCATAGTGGCTCAAAAAATACTTAAATCTTGATTAAACTTAGTAAATTCGAATGCAAATTCACTAGGAAAAGATAGAAAAGATGCTCATGTATCACAACACCAAACTTGAATTGTTGCTTGTCCTCAAGCAACCAAAACTAATATAAATTTAGGATGTGAGTTTGCATGAGAAGTGAGTACTCAATTAAGCTCTTGTTTGTCTCAAAGTGGGGGTTTATAACACTAAAGCTCTGAATAGTTTAGGCATCTCACTATCCTTTGAATATGAGGAATGTCATTGTCATTCGGAATTAGAATCCGGATAGCATTATGAGTTCTCTGCCCTTTTTACTTCGGATTAATCCTTGAACACAGCAACTTTTCATTCTCTTTTCATTGGTGCTTTGCTCCTTGAGTCTAGCCATGACTTTAAATGCTTTGTCTCAAGCTTTACTTGACACAAAAACACCACAAACACTTAATTGGAAAACTCTCTTTGAGTTTTGATTTTTCTTTTGAATAAATGACCATTTGTATCCATAAAAGATGAAAACACTAACATATATACCCACACTAGATCGAAACTAAACTTGTACCCACGCAAGATGCCCTCCATGTGACAAAAGTACCCTACGTGACACTCCAACCCTCCATGTCAGTGTTTTAATCTTTCATGGGTACAAACGATCATTTATTCTTTTTCTTTTACTTACTCCCAGACAGTGGTGCTCAAAGCATTTTACATACTCTGTTAGTTGCACTTGATCTCAACTCTTAGTGCTCTGTCTCAAGGGTTGCTTGACACATTCACACCACAAGTATATGGCTAGAAAAACAACTCTTTGAACTTTTAATCATACTTGACCTTCGTAGCCATTGATACTCAGAGCCTTGGATCTTGCTTTTCTTCATTTTCTTTTTGTTTTTTCTTTTGCTTCAAGGATTAAGCTTTTGTTTAATTCAGAGAATTCATAATAGCTTTCTAAATTCCTATTCCTCATGCATCAACATACTTTGATTAAAATTCAAATATGTACTATTCATATCATGCATTTAGAATCACAGATAATACCACCACATTTAAGTAAATAAGACTACTCTTAAACATAACTCAATTTCTCATGCAATACATTACTTCTTTTTCTTTTTCTTTTTCTTTTTTAGATTCAAGCTCAGTGAGTAGTATAAGACAAAATTTTCAAACTAAAAATAAACAACAGAATGAAACTAGAACCTAAGAACTGAAAATACTAAAGATCATGCAGGAAAACATAATAAATAAAACAACATAAAACAAGAGATAACAAAATAAGAACGAAAGGGGGAATAAAATGAAAGGAACTCAACCACCTCAGTTATCTTGGTGGCCATCTCATTTCTCAGGCTATGCTCCTCTGTGAAGATAATTCAACTCCCTTTGGTGCCATTGATGATAAGATAAACAGAGAGCACGCTCCACAACACCAAACTTAAAAGTTTACTTGTTCTCAAGCAAAGAAAAACTGAAAACGGGGAGGGACATAAAAAATACACGGATGAGTAAAAAATAAAAAAATATTGCAAAAAAAGAGGAAAATGATATAAGGGCAAGAAAAGTTATTATTATTATTATTATTATTATTATTATTATTATTATTATTATTTATTTACTATATATATATATATATATATATATATATATATATATATATATATATATATATATATATATATATATGGAAAATTTGGAGCCAAACTTGGTAAAGCTGAAGTTTGACTCCATTGATCCCGAATGAATGCAACCTCCTGGCGCCAAACTTGGGTGGGACCAAGTTTGGCGCCACCCTTGATATTTATTTATATATTTTTTGGATTGGGTGGCCAAATCAAGCTAACTAGCGCCAAACTCAGGAAAAGTGAAATTTGGCGCCACCCTTGACTTTTATTTATAACCCAGCGCCAAACTCCAGGGAGGCCAAGTTTGGCGCCCCTGGCAAAGAGTATTGCTCCTTTTTTTCTTGATGGTGGCACCAAACTCCAAGAAGTCAAGTTTGGCGCCACCCTTTCCACAAATGCTCCACAATTTACGTTGACTATGGTGCCAAACTTGGAAATCCCAAGTTCGGCGCCACCCTTCAGGGAGTCTTGGCCAAAATTGCTTCAACGTGGTGCCAAACTTGGACTGGCCAAGTTTGGCGCCAACCAGTCCGTGTCACACTCATCCAGGGTGGATGAAATTCTTTCTAATTACTCCTGTTCCTGTTCTAATCACTCTGCATGACCAAAACACATGTAAAATAAGAAAAATTATAGAAAATTGGGATAAAGTAATTTAAAACCAAAACTAAAATAACTATAATGATTAAACCAAAATAACTGCAAAACCAAGGATACTAATAGTTGGATTGTCTCCCAACAAACGCTTCTTTACCGTCACTAGCTTGACGGTCAGTTCTGCTAAGGTGGAGGTTGATCATAATGCTTCAAATTCTCCCCTCTCATTGTGAATCGTCTCCCTGTGTTCCCATGAAGTATCTCAATATGCTCAAAAGAGAGAATTTTGTTCACTGTATGAGGTAACACTGGATTACTAGTCAACACCACCTTAAGGGTGGTAGGAGTACCCAAACCCGCGGGTACGTGACCCGCCCCAACCCGGTCGGGGCAGGGTTAAACCCAACCCAGAGCGGGGTGGGTTTTGATCGGGGCGGGGCGGGGTCAGGGTAAACCCGCCCCTAAACACCCCGAAGTGCATATAATATATACACACTTACAAATTTAGGGTTTCTCACAGCCGCATAGTTTACCTTCACTCCTTCTGGCTTGAGCCCCAACCCTAACAGAAAAGAGAGAACAAAAGGTCACTTCGTCTTCCTCTTCAAGGAACTTGCCAAGGAAATATGTGATAGATTGAAGTTGTTTTATGATGTTACTCAGCTGTTTTCTGGTTCTAAATTTCCGACGGCCAATCCTTACTTTACTTTGGTTTGTAAAATAAAAGTATCATTGGGTGAATGACAACTTCCTAGTAATTCTTTAATTGCTAATATGGCATTTAGCATGAAAAAGAATTTTGAGAAGTATTGGGATGAGATTCATGGCATTATGGGTGTTGCTGCTGTTTTGGATCCTAGGTACAAGATGGTTGGGGTTGAGTTTCAATTTGAAAAAGTGTATCCAGATCCAATAGAATGTTCCAAGCAAGTTGACAGAATTCATTAGTTGTGTAATGGGTTGGTTAATGAATACAATCAAAAAATGAGTTCTGATGTGTCACATGTTGGTACAAAAGAAGTTGATGAAAGTGGAAATACAAGCATATTTGGGGGGATGATTATATGGTGTATCTTAAAAGAAGAAAAATGACAAGGGGTTCATGTGTAAATGTTGAGTTTGATCATTATCTTGAGGAGAAAATTCATCCTCAAATGATCCTAACTTTAATGTTTTGAAATAGTGGAAGAACAATCAAATGAAAATTAAAGTTTTGGCAAAAATAGCCAAGGATATATATGCCATTCCAGTATCCACTGTTGCTTCTAAATCTACTTTTAGTACAAGTGGTCGTGTAACCTCTCCTCATCGTGGAAACTCAAAGAAAGCATAATTGAAGCTTTGATGTGTGGCCAAAGTTGGTTGTGGACAGCTTTAGGGAATAAAGGTGATATATTACTTAATATTCATTTATGTTAATTTTTTACATCATAGTAATTAATATATTAATTGCTATCTCTTTTGATTTTTAGGTTTGAATATTGATCTTCAAACCTTTAATGATGATGAAGATGTGAAAAGTGATAAAAAATAAGGACAGAAGACTTTTATATATTTTAATGATGTAATTTCTTTATGTTTGTATTTTAATTTAGTTGTTTGACATTGTATGAACTCTTTTTTAATTTCCAGTTATTTGACATTGTATGAATCTTATGTTTGTACTTTAATTTAGTTATGAATTTTAAGTTTGTATCTTAATTTATATATGAATGTGTAAAATTTAAAATGGCATTTAATTTTTATAGGGGCAGGTAGGGGCAGGGCGGGTACCCGTGGGGGCGGGTTAGGGTAGAGTAGCCTACTACCCACGGGTAGGGGCGGGGCGGGTAGTAGTGGGGTACAAGGAGGGCAGGGCGAGGTCCGGTAGGGCAAAAACCTGCCCCTACCCGCCCCACTGCCACCCCTACACCACCTTCATCCCTGGGGAGAAACCTTCAGTGGAGATCTTTTTTTTTTCTCCAACCTTTAGGTACTTTCTTTTTGGGAACCTCCTCCTTGATGGATGATGTATTCCCAACACCAAACTTAGGTTTGATGTCAGGAAAAATTTTGTTGATTGTCACCAAAGGAGGCTTGAGTTGTAAACCTTGTTGTGCATTATCAGGAGGTTCTTGAAGGGTTGAAACAATAAACTCAGTTTGCATGCACTTTTCCTCTTCACCTGATGAATGCATATTTTTGAAGACATGAAAGACCAGTTGCTCATCATGCACTCTAAGTACTAATTCACCCACTTTTACATCGATTAGAGCTCTCTTAGTGGTTAGGAATGATCTTCCAAGGATAATGGAGGCATTTTCATCCTCTCCCATGTCAAGAATCACACAATCTGCTGGGAGGAAGAACTTACCCACCTTGACCAAGATGTTCTCCACTATTCCATGTGCATGCTTCAAAGATTTATCTGCTATTTGTAATGCTATCTTTGTTGGTTGTTCCTATTTGATTTGTAGCTTCTCCATCACAGACAAGGGCATTAAATTTATGCTTGCACCCAGATCACATAAGGCTTTCTCAAAGGTAGTGCTCCCAATGGTACATGAAATTTGAAAGCTCCCTAGATCTGACATCTTTCTTGGCAAGTTATTCTGAATTATGGCACTATATTTCTTAGTCAAGACCATTGTCTCATCTCCCTTTAAAGGCTTCTTCTTTGACAACAACTCCTTCATGAACTTAACATAGAGAGGCATTTGCTCCAAAACCTCAGCAAAAAGAATATTAATTTGTAACTTTCTGAAAACTTCCAAGATCCTTGAAAATTGCTTGTCTTTGGTCTCCTTTTGAAGTCTCTGAGGATATGACATCTTAGGCTTCTATTCAGGAGCTTTAGGTAATGTTGGATGTGTGTCAAGAGTGACTGAAAAAGGATTGTCTGCACGCCTAGGTGGGACGCGTTCAACCTCCTTCTTTTTCTCCTCCGGAACTTCTTTTTCAACTGGCTCCTCAGTAACTTGTGCTTCCATACTTGCCACTTGTCCACTTATCAAGGTGATAGCCTTGTACTCCTCTCTTGGATTTGGAATTGTGTTACCAGAAAGGCTATTAGTGGTCCTCTGATCAATTTTAGCAACTTTTGTGACTATTTGACCCATCTGAACCTCTAAGTTCTTGAGTGATGCTCTAGTTTCCTGTACAAAACCTGCAACTAGCGGTTCCAAGTCAGGGGTCTTCTAAGGCTGAAAAATTGCTTGATGAGGCTGAGAGGGTTGGAAATGGCGGTTATTGAAGTTGTTTTGATTAAAATTACCAAGAGAATTATTGAAATTCTGCTGTCTCTGAGGTTGATCTCTCCATCCAAGATTTGGGTGATTCCTCCACCCCTGATTAAAGGTCTTGGCATATGGATCATTGTTGGGATTTCTAGGAGCATTCCCCATAAAGTTAACCTATTCAGGAGAAAATTGAGCATATTCATAATTCTCACCTTGAATGAAGCCACTATTCATGTCATATGGAGCCTCTTGTGGGACATTTTGAGCACTGACAGCTGAAACATGCATCCCACTCAAGTGCTGAGTAAGCATACTGATCTGTTGAGACATGATTTTGTTCTAAGCAAGAATAGCATCCAAGCTATCCACTTCCAAGACTTTTTTCTTCTGAGGAGTCCTAGAGTTCACAGGATTCCTCTCAGAAGAATAAAGATATTGGTTGTTAGCAACCATCTCAATAAGCTCAGCAGCCTCTTCAGGCGTCTTCTTCATGTACAATTAACCACCTGTAGAGTTGTCCAAACACATTTTAGTCATTTCAAAGAGGCCATCATAAAAGATCTCTAGGTTGGTCCATTCAAAAAATATGTTAGGAGGGCATCTCCTGATCATTAGCTTTACCTCTCCCAGGCTTCATAGATAGACTCACCATCTCTCTACCTGAAGGTCTGAACATCCACCCTTAGCTTAGTCAGCTTCTGTGGTGGGAAGAATTTGGTCAGAAATCCATTGACCACCTTATCCTAAGTGTCCAGGCTTTCCTTCGGTTAAGAATCAAATCACTGCTTTGCTCTATCTCTCACAGCAAATAGAAAGAGCATGAGCTTGTAAACCTCAGGACTCACTCCATTTGACTTCACAATGTCACAGATCTACAGAAAGTTAGAGATGAATTAATTTGGATCTTCCAGCGGGAGTCCATAATACTGATAACTTTGCTGCACCAGAGTGATTAACTAAGGCTTCAACTCAAAGTTGTTTGCACTTATAGGAGGCACCACAGTACTGTTTCCATAGAAATCAGGAGTGGTAGCAGTGTATGAGCCAAGCATCTTTCTAGGTTGTTCATTCCTATTCTGATTGACCCCATTAGCATTAACAACATGATTGGGATCTACAGTAGACTCTGCAGTTTCCTTTTCAAAAGTTTCACTGATATTTTCACTAGTTTTATAGAGTCTAGCTTGTTGTAGATGCTGTCTCAAGGTCCTCTCAGGTTTAGGATCAAAATCTAGAAGGGGCTCCTTATTCTTATTTCTGCTAAAAAACAAACAGAAAACAAAAGAAATTGAGAATCTCTACATCAGAGTGCAAAGAATTCCCAGTGAAGTAACCTCTGTGAAAGAAATAAAATAATAAAAAATAAAAATAAAAAAACAAAAATAAAATAAAATATAAGAGAAAACAAAACTAAAAGAAAAATAAATAAAGAGAATAAACTAAATAATTGAGAAAATAAAAAAAATTAAAATAAAAATAAAAAAGGAACGAAAGTTTTTTTTTAGAAAAATTAAAATTGAAACTAAAAAATAAAGTAAAAAAAAGGAAAACTGGGGAGGGGAACGAAACTGAAGAAAAAAAAGGAAAAGGAAATGAAAATACAATTTATTAATAAAAGAAAATTAATTAAAAAAAGAAAAATTATCTGATTTAGGTAATCAAACAACTGGTAGTTGTCAATTACAAACAATTCCTGACAACGGCATCAAAAATTTGGTGTAGAATTTAAAGTCCACAAACTAATCGGCAAGTGCACCGGGCTGTACCAAGTAATACCTCAGGGAGTGAGGGTTAATCCCACGAGGATTGATGGATCAAGCAACAATGATTGAATGATTTACTTAGTCAAACCAACAGAAAATAATGTTTGAGAGTTCACTAGCATTAAACAGTAACTTCAGAGAATTTGAAAGTAAGCAGTAAACGAGTTGTGAAATATATATGAGAAAACAGTTAAGGTTTCGGAGTTGTTTATCTTCCGGATTAATTTTTCTTATCAACTATTTTAATCATGCAAGATTTAATTCATGGCAAACTATATATGACTATACCCTAATTCCTTAATAATTTAGTCTCCTCTAACCTAGTTAAACACCAATTCCTTGGTCACTTAATTTTAATTAGAGATTTAAGTCCAATTCTAGTTTATATACCACAGAAACCCTAATTACCCAAATATAAGAGGATTATATGTCAGGTATCCCGTTAAGTCCAGATAATTAGTGATTTAGGAGAAATTTTTTTCAAGCTATTGTTCAAGTAAATTGCTTTTCCAAGGTTCACAAGAACTCAAATAGAATAAGGGTTATTCTTCCGATCCACCCAAATCCTTAAGATGAAGAACAAAAACAAATTCTTGAAATTTAAATCAAAATATTAATTAAAATAGAAGAGTAATAGTATCAATCCATACAATAAACAGAGTTCATAACATTAACAGTAAAGGTTTAGTCGCTCATGGCTTAGAGAGAAAACTAAAATTCAGAAAAATTGTAAAGTGGAATGAGGTGCGTCAAAGAGAAGTGAACCAGAATGGCTGAATCTTTTCTCTTTTATATCTAACCTAATAAATGTAAAATATATTTTCTAAAACTAAATAATATCTTTTCCTCTTTGTAAATAAAATAAAGTTTTAATCAAAATTAATAAGACTATCTCGTGCTGGCTCGTGCATTGGGGGTGGGGACCACCAAGTTCACTAAGGTTGGCACTAAACTTGGGCTAGGCCAGGTTTGGCGCCACTTCAACCTCATGCAATACTCACTTTTTTTCATCTTGGCGCCAAACTTGGAGAATCCCAAATTTGGCGCCACCAAGACAGCATGAAATTGGAGTTTGACGTTCATGGTGCCAAACTTGGGGAATCCCAAGTTTGGCGCCACCAAGGGAGTGATTCCAGAAGAAAAGTATAAACTATTATATATCGTTGGAAAGATCTGGAAGTTAGCTTTCTAATGCCGTTAGAACTGTATCAATTAGACCTCTATGGCTCAAGTTATGTTCATTGGAGTGCAAAGAGGTCAGGGTTGACAGCATCATCTACTTTCTTCCTTTTCTTATACACGAACTCAATCAAATCTGTCCGAATGCTTCCTGAAATTAATCAAATTGCACACAACTCAAAATAAAATTCATAGTGGCTCCAAAATACTTAAATCTTGATTAAATTTAGTAAATTTGATTGCAAATTCACTAGGAAAAGATAGAAAAGATGCTCACATATCACCGCATTAGGGGCACTGTTCTGGTCCAACCTAATAAGGGACAGAGGTCCATTTGACGGATTGCGGACCCGGCGAGCCCCCAACCTGCATAAGCCAAAGTGACCCACACGTCACGCAATCCCTTGAAAAAGTCCTGGACAACTAGGAGAAGCTTTCAGGTGAATAGAATCAAACGAAGGGGCCCACCCGGATATAGTGAATAAAAGGGGAGGGACCTGCCCCTCCCCCAAAGTACGTCACATTCTTACCCTAATTAGCCGCCTTGTCGTACGGACACTTACTTTGACATCGGAATGTTCTTTCAGGTTGCTCTATTTGCCGACTTATCGACATTCGTGAACGTCATCCCTCTACGCAATGAGTGTATTCAGGTCCCGCTATTCACCATAAACCATTTCATCCAACCAACGACTTAATGAATCGACGAACAAAATTATTGAAATTTAAATTTTGCATCTTTTGCTATATAATTTTTTTAATTTTTGGTAGTATGATCGTTCGAAAATTAATTCGTCAAGGATTATAGTTTTATTTAAGAGTTTGATACTGATTAAGAACTATCGCATGTACAAAACTATGTCGAATCTCCTGCACTTGTTTAAATCCACCTGTTAGCTAAATCATAAAAAATGATATATATATATACTAAAATTAATCACTAAAATAATCACTATGTAATTATATATAAATATATAGATATATATTTAGTTTAATAATTTTTAATATATATTTTATATTTTAATATATATTATACGTTAATAATTAATTTTGATATACATCTAATATAGTTGATTATTTAATTAATTAATTAAAAATTTTAAAACCTAAATTAGTTAAGGGTGAAATTTAGGGAACATTATGATTCGGAGTTGCTTAAATTAATTTCCCGAAATGCCGAAATGGCGAGTAGCATAGTGTTGACAGCAGTTGAGCTTCATCTTCATTCACAGTTTCAACTTTGAAGGCATAATATAGCTACGTATAGTATCATATCATCATCCATCCATAAAATCCCAAACATAATCAAAAGCCTAGTAACTCTCCATCTGAGATCTGCTTCACTTCCTAAAAAAACACACACTTAACACTTCATTTCCGAATTCCGATCTTACCCCCCAGATCTCATACTCCCAAGTCCCAACAACAATGCACTAATCCAACTGAACAGAACAAAACAAGAAAAAAGAAAACCACAATGGGCGCGAACCAATCGGACCAAGTTGCCGGAAACGCATACGAAGAAGAAGAAGAAGAAGAGGAGGATGAAGAAGAGGACGAAGAAGACAACGTGGCAGCTAGGAGGGGTCTCATAAGACCCCCTCAGCTACTCAACAACCGCCACGTGGCAAAGAAGCTTCTAGAACAAGAACCCGAGATCCTGCCGTGCCACGCGTCAGCCTCCCCTCTCTCCCCGCAACTCTCCTCCCTTGGAACCCCGCGCCTCGGCCCTTCCATCAAGGTCTGGGACCCTTACAACGTTCTCGCCCCTCCGCCGCCGCTGCCTATGCTTCCGCCTCCGTCCAACGATGCGGACGACGAGCACGCTGAGACGGTGACGACGGAGGTGTTTGTTATCAGCCACGGGGAGTGCGAGCTGAGCCTCAGGCCCGATTTAATTTCGGGTCGGGTCCCCGGTGCGGGCCTGACTCCGAATGGCGAGAGGCAGGCGAGGGCGTTGGCCGTGTTCTTGAAATCTCAGGGCGTAAGGTTCAACGCGGTTTATTCTTCGCCGTTGGATCGGGCTCGGTCAACGGCTGTCGTTGTTTGTAAGGTACATATTCATATCCCTTCTTTTCTTAACACATGTAATATGATGTGATGTGAGTGTTGATTATCGAAGCAAAACATTGATTTGTTGTTGTGAATTATGTGAATGACGAAAAAGAAATATTAGAATTTTAGAGAGCTTTGCTTCTACAGATTATAGTGGTCTAACACTTGGTTTGTCCAAATGATTCATATTTTGTTTTCGTTATGTGATGGGTTTTGAACTTTTTGAATGAAGAAAGAGAACATTTCAGCATTGCTCGAACTGGATTAGTCATGGACTATTGAAATTGTACTTGGTTATTAGAACATTGGATTTGTGTTCGAATTGTTAGTGTCTAAAGTAATCAAAAGTTTTGGAGAAAAATGTTAAATTGTTTCCCTCTCAAGAATAATCAAATCTCATTATGCTATGGTATGGAAGCTGAAGATGATGATCTTATGGACATTATTGTTTGTTGTTGGGCAGTGTTCAATTCAATATTGGTTATTGTATCTGTTAATGAATTTTTCACTAGCATGAAGTGAATTGACCCATACCAATTGATGGTTACATGCATGTGTTCGGTTGAGGGCTAATGATAAGCTGGTGATTGTTTAGCCATTCTGGCAGGATAGTATGTACTGTGGTGAGAAATGGTGTTTAAAGAGTACCCTCTTGACAGTATATTGTCAGGTCATTGGTGTTTTGCAACTTAATTTTGAAGAGTATGGGTGAAAAACTAATAGACAAACGACAGGAATAATCATTGGAGTGAAAGGTATCTTGGATCATTTGGTTGGAAGGTGAAAATAGGGTTGTAATTTTGATGAATGAGTTTCGAGATGAACTTGGCCATTAAGGGGATGAATACAAAAGAAAGAGAGGAAGAGGGGGGGGGGGGTACAGAATTGGGGTGTTGAATCCATTGCAAGCTGTATGTGTGTCAAGATAGAAAGAGTGTATACAGTATACATAAGAACATGGATAGTTGGTTATAGTTTTTTTTAGTTCCACTTGAGAACTATAATAGGAGAGCATGTTATGTGTTATATATGCTGGGTGCTATGTCTCAGTAAGATTGTAATTTTAACACATTGATAAGCAATAAATGTGGTAGTCCTTAATGGAGGAGTAACTTAGAATTATACGGATGAGTATGAAACTATTCTTCTTCAATATTTTAACTAGCAAGAAAGGTGGATGCCATATTAGGGTTGGACTGGAGTCACTTGCTAAGTAAATCTTTAGAGCAAATTACGTATGTGCGTGTGTGTGTTAATTGGGACAGAGATTTCTGCAATTTTAGGTCAAGTTGCCTAACTGGCTATTGCTGTAGACTGTTGATGTGTTGCTATATGTTTATTGATACCTTGGATGAGTTAAAGTTAGAAGAGATTCTGAAGAGCATTAGCTCGCATTAACTCGCATTAACTGAGTTCCTTATCTATTCTGCATGAGTTAAGTGTATATATATATATATATATATATATATATATATATATATATATATATATATATATATATATATATATATATATATAGAGAGAGAGAGAGAGAGAGAGAGAGAGAGAGAGGGGGGGGGGGAGGGAGGGAGGGTGTTTCTGTTCTAAGAATTAATGCATCTGACCTGGGTCATATAAGACAGAGAGATGAAGTTATTATAGAGTGCATTCATATTTGCAAACTATATGTTTTCAGAATTTTTCTTCTAGTAGATGTAGCACTGCTGAGTGTTGATGAGGGAGGGAAGAGATTGTATTACAGAATCTAGTGCTTGAAATCTCATTTATATAGCTCTATTTGTCAGGAAATCAATTTTTTGGAGGATCAGATTCAGTCCTCAGACGCCCTTGTAGAGATGAGTCAAGGGAATTGGGAAGGCTGCCTTCACTCAGAAATATATACACCTGAAATTTTGAGAATCATCGACAGGTTCCAGCCAGATTTTGCTGCACCTTCTGGAGAATCACTTAGACAAGTTGAATTCCGCATGGTTCAGTTCTTAAATGGGATTGTTCTCCGACTGCCTGAAAAATTGAGGATTGATCTATCCTCCCATCACAATGAAAACAACCAAACATTTGTTCAGCAAGATTCCCATCCTCTGACAAACTCTATTCACGACCAGGATGGACCCCTTCATCCAACAACCCAATGGGATTCGCTCCACAGGCATAGGCCAGGACTCTCCAGGAAAAAATCTGGTAAGAGCAGGCTACAAGTCGTGACAAACACTGGCGATGATTTTGAAGACGATTTATCTCCTAGGCAAGTCAACCACCAAAGTGCGCTGCACAATTCATTCGGTGGCTATAATGCATCTGTTTCTTGTATAGGCATATTTACTCACTCTGCACCGATAAAGTGTCTCCTAACGGGACTTCTTGGATGTAGTCCATTGCTGTCACAGAAGTTCTGCATCGGAGATTCTTCGGTAACAGTGTTGCAACATTCCTTGAGAACAGGATGGCAGATAAAAAGGTTGAATGATACAGCACACCTTAGGCTTCTCTAGTTGAAGAAGCTTTTACATATAGGGAACAGGATTTTGGTATTTATTGGGATTTTTACATATTTAACTTGGTTGTTGGTATCCACCAATCACCAATACACTTGAAAGTGGCACCTTGTGTTGTAATTTGAGCTTTGGTTGACTCCAAAAGGAGTAATTATGGAATATTTGAGATTGTTGTATCAATTCTTTTGTATTTTTATCTTTACTAAAAGTTGCTGCTGTACCTCTACATGGCATGTATTCATGTACTTTGAAAAAGATACAATTGTTTTGGAATTCAAAACTTAGACGACATAGTTATTTTATTCTCAATCTAAGATCTATCATATCAACGATTAGATTATGTTCCAACACTGTCTTGGGATCCTTCGAATTCAGTTATGCCTGTTAGGTGCAGTCAAGTCATCAGCGGGAAAACTGAGAGCATGCCCCATATTCTTATCTTTTGTTTTATTTGCAGTTTTCTCTGTGGACCATGATGAAATCCATGTTGTCATGTGAGTCTATCACATGGTGCTGCTGATATTTCAATTACATTTTCATCATTCATCGACTCAGATCTCATCCTTTAGTATGTTATCCTCTTAATGGGATTTATTCAGCTAACAAATGCATCATTATTGCTACTCATTGAGCAGATTTACATTTTATACCCTATTGAATGACATGTTGAGTCGACGTCTAATTCTACAGTAGATACAGTATTTTTGTATTACACAATATGTATAATATAATTTTTATTTTTCCAGTAAACGTAACATCATCTCACTCAATAATAGATAGTGTATAATGGATGCAGTGTGAATTAATATGCACTTCTTAAATCAAGCACAATACAATATATTATGCATACAATTTTTCCTTAAAAAAATGGAGGTTGTCATTGAATGTATCATGGATACCATGTCACATACTCACATGGGGGTAGGGTAGGGTTGGGTAAGAAAAGCTACAAATCCGAAATTAACGGGTCCTAGAGTTAGCATGTGAATCGTTAACGAACCTCACCGTTCTTGCAATAAATGGTTGTGCATTGCAGAGTTTCAGTTTCTTTGTTGTTTCATTTGGGAAATGGAATCTCCTCCGTACTGAAACAACCGACAGATCAAGAAAAACATAAGGTTTTAATAAATAGGTATGCTTCGAGACAATGCAAAAAACGAAGAAAGTAAATTGTTTTAAATATACTAAGTTGCCGATGCTCCACTAGTTGCATCTGGGTTCGAAATATACCTTTAACTCATATATGGTAGTATTTGATAAAGAGATAGAGACTCAAAGACAAAGATTTAGTATTTTGTTTAGTGCAAAGTGAAAGAATTAATTAATTGAAATGAGAGTATTTTAGGTATAAAATATTAGTAAAATTTCAGTCTCCGTCTCTAAAAATTTCAATCCCCCATGTCCCTACCTTCTGGAGGTATTGAAATACTAAATTTTAGAGATAGAGATAGAAATTTTAATACCAGTCTCTGAGCCAACAAACATAATACTGTGTCTCAATCTCCCAATCTTCTGTCCCAATACCTCAAAACAAACGCTATCATATAGAAAATATAAAAACTCATATAGTACTTTATGTGAATTTATGATATAATACTTAAAATTGAAGATAGTCACATTCGCCGATATAATAATAATAATAATAATAATAATAATAATAATAATAATAATAATAGAGAAAAGCTCTGCATACAAGTCATTAGGGCTTGTATGCTATACAAGTTAATTAACAAATAAACTCCAAAAACGCAATACAAGGTATACGTTCTTCTTCTTCTTCTTCCTCTTCTCTTCTTCTTTTTCTTTTCTTTCGTTTCTTGCCTTCTTTTTCTCTTTCTTCTTCTTCTTCCTGCACGTTCTTCTTCCTCCTCCTCTTCTTCTTCTTCTTTTTTTTTCGTTTCTTGCTTTCTCTTTTTCGTTCTTCTTCTTCTTGCACGTTCTTCTTCCTCTTCCTCTTCTTTTTCTTTCCTTTCGTTTCTTGCCTTCTCTTTCTTCTTCTTATTTTTCTTGATGCACGTTCTTCTTCCTTTTTCTGTTCTTCTTTTTTATTTACGTATTTTTCTCTCTGTTTTCTTTCTTCGTTATTCTCAATTTTCATTTTTTTTACATCAAACTTTGAAATCGTTTTTGAAGAAGAAGAAGCAGCAGAAGATGAGGAGGAGAAAGAGAAAGAATTCTGAAATATGCATAAGGTGTACTTCAACGAATTTTGAGTGTATTTCTTAAATCCTTTGGGTGTATTTTTGTAATCCTTTGGGTGTATTTCTGTAATCCTTTGGATGAATTCCTGTAACTGTTTGGGTGTATTTCTGTAATTCCATTATCTTCAAATTTGACAAGAAAATTGTTTTCATGGAGAAAGAAGAAGAAGAGTCGTTCATAATGCATGGTGAGTAGCGCGCTTTGGAAACAGGAAGTTGTTGAATAACATGCGTTTTATTTCCTCTTGAATGTGGAAGTGTGTAATACATTAATTAATTAAGTGTAATATGTGTGTTTTATTAGACTTGTAAGACTTGTAAATCAAAAAGACTTGTATGTGTAACAGGTCTCATAATAATAATAATAATAATAATAATAATAATAATGACTTATTTATATTGGGTCACATGTTAAGATTATAACTTAAAATTTTTTTAATAAAAATATAAAAAAATTAAATTTTTAATGTATTTATTTTATATTTATTAAAAAAATTAAAATTATTTATTAATAATAAGTTTATCATGTATTTTTAGGAGTGACAATCCATCAATCTCTATCTACATATTCCAAATTACTTTAAAATTTATATATTTATACATAAATTAAAATAAAAATATAAAATTTATTTTATATATTTTTTAAATTTATTAATTTTTATATATTTATATTATATTATATATTTTATATTATATTGTTATTATATAATATATACTTCGAAACGGATAAGGACGGATTTACTCCAAATTTGATCTCATTCTGCCTTGCTCAAACACTTAACAGAAAGAAAATTTGTCCCACCTCGAATCGGATTATTACTCGCGAATCTAGATGCTACTACCAAACCTATCTAAAGACATATATTTTAAGTGCACGTATTAAAATTATAAATTAAAAAGATTTTTATTAAAAATATAAAAAATTTAAATTTTAATACATTTATTTCATATTTATTGAAAAAAAAAATGGGTATTGGTAATCAATAATAATTGGACGTATATTTATTCTTTTGCCGCCATTATAAGTCGTAAATCTACGTGAAACAAGTTGTATCTTGTAACAAAATAAAATAAAAGAAGTAAATCCTCGCTAGACCCGTGATACTGAACGAAAATAAAATTGTCACAACATGCACACTAGTAGAGTAATTTCTTATCTCCCCCTTACTATTACTTAGCACACACTTCCACAGTTGTTCCATAAGCAATTGCATTATCATCTAGCTTTCTGTTTATAGAAACTTGTGAGCAATTCATGGCCACCATGACCAAGTTATGTTCCTTTGTGTATCTCTTTGTCTTGCTTGCCAATTCAGAAGCTCTCAGTTCAACCAGGGAGCCAACAATTCCGGCATCTCCGGGTATCTTACCATATGTGACGGCGCCCGATATTTCCTCATTTTTCCCCGCTCCAAGTGATAATCAACCAATGAGTAGTGGTGATGCTCCGTCGCCGATGCCAAGTTCCGGCGAGTTCCACGGCAGGATGACTTCCAGTTCAGCTAGGTTGAATTATGCCAATGCCATTGTAGTTATGATGCTATGTAGCTTCTTCATAATAATTAAGTACCATAACTAATGCTTGAGCATACATGTGCTATGGCTGCTGGTATGCGTATTAAGTACCCACTATAGCTAGTGTTCTTTAATTTCTTTTTGTTCGTTAATCTATGTTAAGTAATTTGTCTCCGTAAGAGAAATACATTATAGATTGTTTAATTTGCCTGTGCTATGTATCTTTCTAAATGTTGGACAATACTTCACATCAGATTCAGCGCACTACCAGAAACACGGTCATTAGCAACGGTAAGATACCCACAAACAAAAAATAGTGGTAAATTTATATGATCGTGTTAACCGATTGTATCGTCTTATATTTCTGTGGCCAAATTTTGTATAATTTTTAGACGATTTTATTTGTTTGTGGCTAACTTGAGATAAGTTCTCTCAATTACCACAGATTCATTGATTACCGTGGCAAAATCAAACAATTTTCACCTCTCGTATTTAATTTAGTATTTTCCTCCATCTTTCTCAAAATATTTTTATACAATTTATACTTTTTTTTTAATTTAAACTCTAACATAAGGTAAATTTGATTTATCAGTGCAAGCTTTTTTAATTTCTCAATTGTTAGTTTCTTCTCCTCCTTTTTGAGTGGTGCTATTGACAAATTTGATTTATCAGATGCAAGCTTTTTCAATTTCTCAATTGTTAGTTTCTTCTCCTCCTTCTTGAGTGGTGCTATTGACAAATTAATAAAATATGTTAATATTTGATTTTAAATGTTATTAATGATGTGCAATTTTCTATCTTCGTATGATTCTTAAATTCTGTCTTTGAATTATGAATTTTTTTACCTAGTACTAGCTATGCGCTGATTTAGTTAATTTTTTTTATTTAACAGTAATTTTTTAACGTAGTTGTGTTATTCATTATCTATATAAAAATTAGATTGTAATGTAACTAAATAGATTAATTATATACATACAATTTTACTATTTAAATTTTTTAGTTGTTACATTTTTTTGTCTGTGTTCTTCTTGATTAAATGCAGTTTAGGAGCCCAATTTGATAGTATGCATAAATTTAGAGACTTTAGTAATAGAATCAAATGATTCAATTTAAAATGAATGTTAAAATTATAAAAAAAATTACCAAAACAGTACAAAAAGAGTACATATTTATATTTGATAAAATATTTTTAACTAATTTTAGAAAATAAAAAATACTAGCTATGATTGATTGGAATAATAACTAATTTAATTACTCATTATTAATTACTTACAGTTAATTTATGACAACATTAATGAACAGAATCCTAATTTTTAAAATTCAGAATATTAATTTTACACCTATATTTTATTAATTTAATAAAAAATAAATTAAAATTAATTTTATAGAAGTTCATTTTTTAACTATGTATAAAATTTTTATTTTTTTCAATTCAAAGGTATCAAATTCTTAAACTTTAAGTTTATCTATTTTAAATTTTACTGATGTCAATTTTTTTTTTAAATTCAACGAGTCAAAATTTTAATAAGTATGTGAAATTTTTGAAACATAATTTAACGTTATAAATTTTACTATTTGATATTTTTTATTAAAATTAAATTTTACTCTAAATTAAAGAGTTATAGTTAATTCACTAAACAAAATTTAAATTAACATCTATAATAAGATGAAAGAAATTTTTAGCGGCAATGTTAAGTGTAACTTTTATCTAGTGATCCACTCACGCAGTTTTAAGAATAACTTCCTCCCACTATTTCCCGAATCCCTATTTATTAGCTGAGTTTGATAATAAGGAGCCAATCTCTTTCACTAATAACAATAACGTTCTCTTCAGTTTCTCCATATCGTAATTTCTTAGTTCCTCCGCTAGCTAACCTTTAGAGCAAATCTGTTTCGTTCAATCTATTCTTGTTTAGGTTCTAGGTGGACATTTTTGTGGAAGAGCAGGGACCACGATTTGCAGTTCGAGTATGGTCAGTCCGAGTCACCAAAGAAGCAAGCAAAATCGACGGAACCTGATTCTACCGGCAAATCCGAATTTCGAAGAAGACTTAAAGGAACCTTAAGTTGCTCTATTGCACCTCCCTCACCGTCATTCTCTTCGGAGATAGTGCTCTCAATTTTGTCTCTCTGAATCTTGCCTCTCTAAAATATTATAATACAAGTCTCGCGTCGATCTAAGTTTTCTCTTCTTATCTTGTTGTTGGTGGAGATGAGTGTGTTGTCTGAGACATGATCAAAAACGGTGAATTTGAGCAACTCTTTTGAAAGTATGCTTAATAACTATTTTTCCCAATATTTCTTGTGTGTATCAACTATCAATACATTAGTTTAATTCCTAATCTCTATCTTGCTTAGCAGATTTTATTGGAGCACACAAGACAACTGGAGTATCAACGAGGTGTATAATTTAGTGACTAAAGTGATGTATTTTTTTTTGCTATTTATCTGAAAATATTTTTGCATGTAGATCGTCTGTGTAACAAGAAATGCATATCATTTTAGCAAAATTTAATATTTATTTTGTAACAATTTTATTTGGATATTTTTTTAACATTAAGTCCATTTAATTTAGGATATTTCTTTTTCAATATTAAGTATTTATTAATTTTATATTTTTATACTATGGATAATACGTATAGGAGTGTGATTATTTTTTTAATATTATATGATGTAATTTTATATTAAGGAACATTTTTATTATGATTTTTTTTAATTTAACTTTTATCGTTAGCCACAGAAAAAAGTGTGGCCAAAAAACCCGGCCTCGTCAATTTTGTTACGGGTAAAGTGTGGCAAAAATAATTATTTCGTTATGCATTCTTTTATTTTGCCACGGAAAAAAGTGTGGCTAAACATGACAAAGTTGTGGCTAACAAAATATCTCCACGGACATTAAAACCGTGGCTATTGGAGTAAAAAGCGTGGCTAACTAAAAACGCGTCGTCCTTTTTAGCCACGGATGTTCATTTGTTGCGAAAGTATAATTACCACAATTTTATTAGAGTTTAGCTACAGATTTTTCTGTGGCTAAATCCCTTATTTTTGGTAGTGGCGGTTCATTATGAAAGGCTTCAATGAATTTGTAAGAAAGTGAGAGTATAATTCTCCTTAAAGAATCATGTACAACAATATAAAAATACAAATATACTTTATAATACCTAAAAAGTGGAAAATCAATTCCAATTAATCTTACTCTTACACACGTCCTAGGAGGTCCAACCTTCCTATTAAAATATTATGAAAAAGTATATGAAACTAAGAAGTTACCAGCCAAAAAATAAATAAAATTACATTAATTTATATTAATAATTAATTAATTTTAAATTTTTTAAATTTAAAATTTAAAAAATTTAAAATTAATCAAGTAAACCTAATTAAAACCTATAAAAATCTTTCTCTTCTCTCTCACATTAACCTACCCACCTCCAATAATTACACACACAGACCCTTCTCTCTCACCGTCAGGCCCTCTCTGCCTCCCCACCGCGACCCACTCCTCTTCTATCACCGAAATCTGGCTCGTTATATTCACCACCGTCAACAAGAACCGCTTCCCTTTAATGAACCAGATGTGTTACCGGAGTTGCCGTTGCAGTTGGAGTTAAACTTGTTCGACCTGGGTCACGACAGCCTCATGTGGACGTCCTTCAACTACAGCGGACGCACCATGTTCCTGGAGGAGAACAAGGCATGGATCGACCAAGTCCAGCAGAGGATTCCCGACTTAGAGTCGTACCACGTGGCCTATGACACCAACGTCCACCAGTCGGACGATTTCATCAAGATTGGAATGGAGGAGGAGGAGTGCAAGAAGGTGAGCGACCCCCAGGTTCTCCAAGTGCCAGCTGGCACACAAAAGCTATACTAGGCGCACACTACTACACCAGCAACAATATTAAACATTGCCTTTACCACATTCATTAAAGGAATAACAACCACATTTCACGTTTGTAGTTGATAATTAAAGAGACTGCAAATTACACACTTGATCTTAGCTAAAAGGAGTAGTACTTGAATGATTACAAAAATATAAAAAAAACATTCATTTAATATGAAAAAAAAAACATCCTAATATTTAACAAAAGAAATATCCAGTTATATTTTAGTAAAAATAATTAAATATATATAAAATTTAAAAAAAATTATGAAATTCTTAAAGAAATAGAAACATTCACATTTGTAATACAAAAAAATTCGAAAAATATATAAAATAATATCCATTTAGTATGAAAAAGAAATATTCTGATACTTAGTAGAAGGAACATCCATATATATTAACTCGTAGAGATTTTGGATTCACCCAAATGTATTTGGCTAGCTTTTGACTAATACCCTTTTAGTTCCCTAGTATTGTTCAAATATTATTAGAGTGGTTATATAGTAATTAGGAGTTAAGTTAGTAATGGCTAGTAGTTAGTAGATGGATATTTACAAAATTAGTTAGTAATATCTCTATAAAAGAAAATTATAGGTAGACAATAAAAATACTAAACAATATGAATAATAGATATATCGGATGTTTTTTTCAGTAAATGTGTGGATAGTTATTCTAATACTAAAATTTAGGTAGATAATTTAAAAATATAATATATTTTTATTTTATTGGTAGTTGTTCATGTTGTTCAAAAAAATTCTAACAATTAGCATAATCCCTCTATAAATAAGGTAACTCTTATATCATATAACAACAACTTTAAAACAACAATTTTACCTATAATATTATTTTTTTATTTTGCTCTTCTCTCATTTTAACACCTCGCACTCACACAAGACGCAATGAAGCACTTTCTCCCTTTGATCACACTCACCATTTTCGCGCTTCACCTCTATCATTGACTTTAATCAAACAAAACTTTTGAGCTTCTTCTCTTTTTCATTCTAGATTTTTATTGCATTGTCTTTCCCACAAGGATCATTCCGAGTATTCGCTTCCATATTTGATGCTTTTGTCAGCATAAAAGAAAAAAAGATGTATAAGCTAAGGAACAAGACAAAAGTAAGGCTTCTTAATTAATTGAAGGATCTGAATGCAAAATTTGCTCACTTCTACATCATTAAGGTCACAGGTAGAGCCCCCAACAAGCTCTCCAAAATAAAATATCTCATGCTTCTTTGTGTTAATTTGAATGGTACTTTTCTTGATTTTCAATTCTTGAGTTCATCTTTTTTTTTTTGAGTTTGATTATTTTCCTAAACGTGTTTGATTATTACCTTTAGCAATGTTTGATTATAATTTGGTTATGTGCTTTGATTTGTATTTGAGTTTGATTATTAACCTAGTTCATAAACATTTGTTGTTAAAGTAGTCATTGTGAGTGTTCCATTGCACTTGAGTGAGTACCACTTGCTTGTAAAAATGCGAGAATGAAGATATGTCTTTCCTTCTTGTGTTTTTTTTTTTTTTTTTAACCTGTCAAACTTGGCTTAATCTTGTTTCACATTAAACACACATTAGATTACTTCAAATTTTAGAGATGTGGGACATAAACATATAGGAATTAATCACTTATCACAAATGATCTTAAAACCAAATAAAAAAAAACTGTATTTAATACCAACTATATATTTGGTTTAGATTTTTTTTTTTATGATTTATTTGGAACTAGTTTATTTTAATGGTTATAATTTCTAATTATCTGTGTTTGATTAACATGAGTTTGAACTTTGATTTAGATTTTAATATTTGATTATAGTTGGATTTTAAATTATGATTTAAAATGAGTTTGATTATAATTTGATTTTTTAACTTTGATTTAGGTTCTTGAATTTGATTATTATTCTTGATGTGTTTGATTATAAACATATTTTAAAGTATAATTTGAACCATGTTTAATTATAATCTGGCTATAAATGCAAAATGAAATTTTTTAATAATTTGTTTACACTTTTTGAAAACAATATTTCCTAAATTTTGCTACCTTGCCTTTCTGAAACTATAATGTTCATATTTCAAAACGCTTAAATATGTTGATATGAACATATATCTATTCTCTTTTATGTCTTGTTATTTTTTCAGAATTTAGAGTGTCATTCCATTTTAGTTTTGGAGGATCATTACTTGTATTGAGTTAAGGCATTTGGCCATATGATTATATATAGTTAATATACTACTTTTTCTACATATCTTATTTACTATTTTGTTTTGCATATTGCACAATCTAGCCCTCAATAGAAATCAATTAATACTTAATAAATCCTATTGATTTCGAGATTTGGTGATAAAAAATGTTTACAATTTGAGAAAAGACAAATTTTGCACTACAAGAAAAACACTGAGTACCGTTAGATTTATTGGTGAATATTCTGACGATTACGAGTGAAAATTCGTCCCTCGAATAAATTACTGTTAGATTTAAAATTCCGCCGTTAAATCCAACGGTAAATAGATGCGCGAAAATTAATTTTATTAGCGCCAAATTTACCGTTGAAAAAATCCAACGGTAATAGGATTTAGTGAAACGCATTGTTTAGGCAACGACGAATGCCTTACCATCAGATTTTTCCGTCGGTAAATCTGACAGTAAATTTGGGATAAAATTCAAACATAAAACTCTTCTCCCTCACTTCTACAAACTATATCTCTCTCTCTTCTCTTCTCTCTCGTCTTTCTCTCACCTCTCTCCCTCTGGTCCGTTGAAAAAGGGTGTGTTGCTATCACCTGAAGTTGCCATCACCACCAATAAGCCACATTATCGTCGCAGATCGTCGCTATCACTGCTGCTGGAGTCTCTGTGAAAAGCCTCCGCCATGCCGCTGCTGTTGGGTGCCCCTTGTCGTCGATCGGATGTCATCGCCTTTTTGCTATCACCGCGGTTGAGGTCTACCGCGCTAAGGTAAGGTTGTTGTCTATTTTTTTTTTAGTTGTTTGTTATGTTACTAAACCCTAACTTCACCACTGTAAGTTTCACTGCTGCCTCCCGTCACCACCACGCCTCTACCATTCTGCAGTCATCATTAGAGGTAATTTTTTTATGGTTTTTGTATTTTTTCAGATTTTCTTTGTTTAAGATTTTGTTAGGTATTTTATTAAATTATTGATTAATTTTTTTAATAAAGTTTGTGATTAGGGTTTGTTATATTAATTTAGTGTAATTAGGAATTAAATAATATTTGGTTAGCTAGGTAGGATGTAATTTAGGGTTTGTTTTGAGTTGATGGTATTTAAATTGTTAATTTTTTAAGTTTATTGTTATATGAGTTAATTATTTTTTGAGTTAATTAGTATTGATTGTTGTTAATTCTCGTCAATAATTTTATCTTATTAATTTTTAAAGTTAATTATTTACTTATTTTTTATTGTTGTTAATTTTTTGAGTTTATTGTTGTTTGAGTTAATTATTTTCTGAGTTACTTAGTGTTGATTGTTATTAATTCTCTGAGTTAATTTTAGTTTTTTAATTTTTTAAGTTAATTATTGATTTATTGTTGATTGTTGCTAATTTTTTGAATTTATTGTTATCTGAGTTAATTATTTTTTGAATTAATTTTGTTGAGTTGATTGTTGTTAATTTTACTAAGTATGAACTTTGATTTGTTTGTTTTATTAAAATTTGTGTGTTGATTATATTTATATTTTGTGTGTTGATTATGTTTATAGTCTGTAATCGAAAGTGTACAGCCTGCTATCCAAAAATGCTCTTGTAGTCAGTAGTAGGTTTGTATGTTGTTGAAATTGTATAAATTTAAATAGATATATAATTTGAGAGTCATACATATGCAAGTTAGTGGATTACTCATAATCTTAAATAGATATACTATTCGTATAATTAATTTTCTTTTCAATATTTTATTGTTTATAGTATATGTTTATAGCGCTACTTTTTTTTATACACGAGTAACTATTATTTTCTTTTTCATTCTTAAACTTTGATGTGTGAACTTATTTATAAATTTTTAACAAAAAATTATAAACAAATTATTATGAAAAATTATAAAATTTTGAATTTTGTTAGTTTAAACATGATTAAATTTAAACATTTAAAATTATATATTGAACTTTTAAACAATTTTTTTAAAAAATAAAATTTAAGATTATTGTCGGATTTATCGGGTGATAAACCCGATAAATCTGACGGTAACAAATTCTAAAATTTTGTCAATTAAAATTAATATCCACAGCTAAATCCACCGATAATTAGCGACGGATGAAAAAATTCGACAGTAAACAATTATAGACGAAGTTTATATCCGACGATAAACATACTACCAGCAAATTTCTCGTAGTATTGAGTCTACCATTATCTCATCTCTCAATAAGGAGGATGTATTTCGCGGGCAATGGTTAAGAAATAGAGAATATAGTATGTATGTCATACCATGCGAGAAGATTGAAATCAGTAGTCGAAGGAAAGGAAAATAGAAGCGAAGAATGAAGCAGTCCGGCATGAAAAAGAATGCAGTCTCAAGCGACGAAAAAGTAGGTACAACCAAGGCAAGCGAACAATGACGAGTCGTTCGGCCTCCGATATGGTTTGTAAGGAGAGGGACTGAGGGAGTAAAACTGTAAAAGTTTGAGGGATGCGACAAAATCTGAAAGAGAAGTATTGATGTGAGCTTTTGATTGAGCATTAGATGAGTATGTATATGCCGAAGTATTTACTAGAATGAAAAAGGTTTGATCAGTTGGCGCGTGACACATAAAATGAGTGATTAATTTGTATTAGACAGTGTATATATATAAAAATACAAAAATACATTATAATTTATTTATATAATTGATTTTAGTATATGTTAGAATATAATTAGGATCAATTAAGATTAGTTAGCCTTAATTATATTTATTTAGCATATCTGTATATTTATTATAGGATATTACACTTTAATTACTTTGATGACTAGCACCTAATATACCCTTGTATATTATATCATTCTCAACATACTGAATAATACATACACAATCACTTTCTTTAGATTTTTCTCTTATTTCTAACATGGTATCAAGAACATAGATTTTTTATTACATGAGAATTAGTTCATAGCCCCTTATTTTTCTTTTTTCGGCAGTGTTCTTTGCCCTTTTTTTTCGATTCTTTTCCGACGCTTTGGTTTGTCACTACTCTTACCACCGTCTTTATCTCGTCGTTGCAAGTTCAACGAGTTCAGCCTTGTGGCCAGAAACCATCAGACGCGCCGCCTCAAGATCACTGTCTGTTTGCTTATCTTCCTCCTTTTAGACGCTTCCGGCGTCGTTGGATCAACACCCAGGATCAACAGCCCAGAAACATCACACGTGTCCAAATACGGCGCTTCCAACCGACCGGTGTTCAACCCGCGTGTCAACCCAGCCTCGTCCGCTTACTAACTTGCGCGCCAACCCCTCTCCGTGTCAGCATTGACACGTCTTCCTCTTCCTTTCACACGTCGCCACGTGTCCTCTTCTGCTAATGTGGCTGCTGACGTGGCATATAATGGGACCATCTTAAGATTTTTTGGTGAGATCTTTTCAATTTTGACTTTCATTTTCTCAATTTTTGTTCTAATCTTGCAATTTTTTTCTCTCTCTTGTCTTTGTATCTACTATTATAGAAAAATCAAATGTCTTTGCTGCCACAGACAAAAAAGATAAATTCTGTTGAAATTGTAATCGTTCTTGGCACCTTTTCTCAAATTGTTCTTTTATTGAATGTTGCAAATACAAACAGAAATGTCATATTATCTACCATTGTCCAAACCCGTTCTGCCATTATTACAAGCTCTTGAGACACTTGATTACTACCTGTCATACTCGCTCACCACGTTCATATTCGAACAAGTATCATTCTTGTTCCAACTACTCTAAGAATGTGCCTGTTTCTACTGTTGTTGTTGTTGCTAATGAATCCACCAACTCTGCTTCTCTCAACCCACTTTCTGTCTTTCCATCTGGCATTGAGTCTCTTCTTAAGTAACTTTTCTCTTTTTCTGGTAAGACTTCTGCTACTCTTTCCACTCTTCCAGGTAGTTATAAATGGTATTTTGATTCTGGTTGCTTTCATTATATGTCTCTTTTGCGTCATTTTTTTTGTATTTGTCCACAACTACAAATGCACCTTCTGTCAACACTGTTGATGGTTCCTTCTTGTATGCAACACATAAGGGTTTTATTTCAGAGTCAAATCTTACTCTTTCTGACACTTATTTTATTCCAAAATTAAACTTTAATTTTATTTCTGTTAGTCAACTTGTTGATCTTGATTTTGATATTAATTTTTCTATTTCTGATTGTCATGTGTAAGATCATCGGACGAAATAGATTAACAAATTGGACGTAAGGTCGAAAATTTATTTGAGCTCGAAAATTTTCGGTGTAGAAATAATATTTTTATATTGATCTATAATTTCAGATTATTTTTTGTTCTTAGAGTACATTTATAAAGTAATGACATTGATTTAGTCCCAATTTCTTAATATCTCTCTCCCTTCCAAACACAGAGCAACTAACACAAGATATACTAGTTTAAAATTTTTGTTACACCAAGTAATTAATAATAATACCACAAGATATACTAATTTTAGCTTCCACTGCTGCTTTTGACACAAGATATACTAATTTTAAATTTCAATTTTATTGTTAAGGAACTTTTGAACGCTAGCTTGATTTTGTTACAGTTGCCTATGGTAGACATTCAATTCATTTCATATATTCAGCTCACCATGATCTTCCCTCCATTACTCCCACTTTCAAGAAGAAACACACACACACAGAGCTCCAAAACCTGTTTCCCAATTGAATCGAAATCAATGAACGATTGAATGAAGACACCACTCCAATCTGTTTTCAGAACGATAACCGTTCGTGCTTACTCATCACCACCACCACAACCAACAAAATGGACCAAAAACAAGAACCTTACAACAATGTTCCACAGGTACGTGGACAAGACCAGCGTCACTTCTTGGAACTCCATCATTGCCGACCTCGCCCGAAGCGGCGACTCCCTCGAGGCCCTCCGCGCCTTCTCCTCCATGCGTAAGCTTTCCCTCATTCCCAATCGCAACACCTTTCCTTGCGCCATCAAATCCTGTTCTTCGCTCTTCGACCTTTGCGCCGGCAAACAGACCCATCAACAGGCTTTCGTCTTTGGCTTTGAATCGGATCTCTTTGTTTCCTCAGCTCTTATTGATATGTACTCTAAGTGTGGCCATTTGGAAGACGCCCGAAACCTGTTCGACGAAATTCCCCAAAGGAATGTGGTGTCTTGGACTTCAATTATTGCCGGCCATGTCCAAAATGGTTGCGCTACTGAGGGCATTCGCTTGTTTAAGGAGCTTTTAGTTGAAGAGAGTGAGAATGTGGGGTGTGTTCAGGAGGAGGAGGAGGATGGTTTTGTGGATCCGATAGTTGTAGGTTCGGTGCTTTCGGCTTGTTCTTGGGTGCAGCAGAAGAGAACTACTGAAGGGGTTCATGGTTTTGTGATTAAGAGGGGGTTCGATGGGTGTTTAGGGGTTGGGAACACGTTGATGGATGCTTATGCAAAGTGTGGGGAGATGGGTGTGTCAAGGAAGGTGTTTGATGGGATGATTGAGAAAGATGCTTACTCTTGGAACTCTATGATTGCTGAATATGCACAAAATGGATTGTCAGCTGAGGCATTCAATGTTTTCAGTGATATGGTGAAGAGTAGCAAGGTCAGTTATAATGCTGTGACATTGTCGGCAGTGTTGTTAGCCTGTGCAAATTCAGGAGCTCTGCAGGTTGGGAAGTGCATACATGGTCAGGTATGCAAAAATTTGCTCCATGGATCCTGTTTCAACACTTAATAAGAATCTTGCTGTAATTTTTCTTCAAACTTGTTGTCCAGTTTGTTATAATTTTGTACAAAATCTAGTTTATGGCCCTGGTGAAAATTGCCAATCTAACTAGTTGTTTCCTTTTACTATAGGTTATAAAGATGGATTTGGAGGATAATGTTTTTGTAGGTACCTCTGTAGTAGACATGTACTGTAAATGTGGGAGAGTTGAGTTGGCTAGAAAGGGGTTTGATCGCGTGAAAGAGAAGAATGTTAAGTCATGGACCGCTATGGTTGCTGGCTATGGAATGCATGGTTGCGCAAAAGATGCTTTGGAAGTCTTCTACAAGATGATAAGGTCTGGAGTCAAACCGAACTACATCACTTTTGTGTCAGTTTTGGCTGCTTGCAGCCATGCTGGTCTGTTGGAAGAAGGATGGAATTGGTTTAACAGAATGAATCACGAATTTAATGTTGAGCCTGGAATTGAGCATTATTCGTGCATGGTTGATCTTCTTGGCCGTGCTGGTTATCTTAATGAGGCTTATGGATTGATAAAGAAAATGAAGGTGAGACCTGATTTTATAATATGGGGTTCCCTTCTTGGGGCTTGTAGGATTCACAAAAATTTGGAACTAGGGGAGATTTCTGCTAGAAAACTATTTGAGTTAGACCCAAGTAATTGTGGGTACTACGTACTACTCTCGAATATATATGCTGATGCTGGACGGTGGGATGATGTCGAGAGGATGAGAATATTGATGAAAAATCATGGATTGCTTAAAACACCTGGATTCAGCATAGTTGAACTTAAAGGTAGAATACATGTATTTTTAGTTGGTGATAAAGAGCATCCTCAACACGTTAAGATTTACGAGTATTTGGACAAATTAAATGTTAAGCTGCAAGGACTGGGCTATGTGCCTAACGTAACATCAGTGCTTCATGACATTGATGATGAAGAAAAAGGAATGGTTCTAAGAGTTCACAGTGAGAAACTTGCTGTTGCCTTTGGAATCATGAATTCAGTTCCTTGTGCAACTATCCAGATCATAAAAAATCTTAGGATTTGTGGTGACTGCCATGCTGTAATTAAATTGATTTCCAAGGTGGAAAACCGAAAAATTATTGTCAGAGACTCAAAGCGATTTCATCATTTTAAGGATGGATTCTGTTCTTGTGGGGACTATTGGTGACAGCAATGGAAACAAAGGGAGTAACGTGTTCATTGTACATTACTGTCTCCATAAACAATGCTTTACCAGAAGCTTCATGGACTTGAAGTCATATTACCATTGCAACTGTTCATATCTATCTGGAACACGGTGTTTAATTTGATTTGGAATGAGTAGTGGATCGATTAGTTCAAAGTTAGTGTAATGATTTTCAGTTGCCCATATAGATAGCTTATTCCAAGTTCTAATAATTATGATAGAAGGATACGGCAGGAGCTCAATAAAAGCAAGTGTAAATAATGAATAGCATATAGATGAAATTTTGACTTGAGAACATCATAGATCATTAAGATTGTGAAAAAACAAGAATCTCGCGCCTATATTTACCCTCAATTCCACGGGTATATCTTTGGGAATTTATTCAACATTTATGCACAAGAGTTTGTTTGAATTATTGTGTGGAGAATAAGAATTTTGAGGATGAATCTACAAAAACATCATGGAGTGCAACCTCTTAAGAGTTTGCCCATGTTACTTGAAGAAAACAGCAGGGTCCGATTAAAACCCCATGGTGGTCTTTCAAGTTGAGATTTTAGTTAGTCATTTTACTAATTTGGTTGTTGAGATTTCAATTACACTACTGTGGTCCCCGAAAATAAGTTCTAGGCACAGTAGTGATCTCTTGACCTCTTTCTGACGCTAACTCAGCTCATCATTCCGTTTGTTCAGTCAGCACAGGAAAAAATGGGTTGATTCGATATCTATTATTTGAGAGTGAAACATATTCCTCTTTTGTGAGTATCAGTTTTATCATGCATCAAAGTCTTCCATTTTTGTCATGAAGGAGAAGATATATTTTGTATTTTTCTTTGAATGAAATTAAAATAAAATTGACTTGCAAATTGAAAATAACTGAATGTAAAATTTGCTGTAAATGTAAATAAAAGAAAATAATGACAAATTCTGAAATGTAAAATGATTGAATTCAAATTTGCAATAAAAGTAAGTTGTAGAATTTTAAAATACAGACTTTAAAAGAACAATGAAAGAAATGATGGAAGGAATTCAACAGAAAATGAACTCGTGACAGACTCAGAAAGTCGCCGAAAATATGAGTGTGCGAGAGTATTTTCTGAAGTAAAATTCCAACCATTTATTCTTCGGTTGTTTCTCTATTTATAGACACCTTCGACCAATCTTTTCTTGATACGTCGTAACATACAGTTATCTCGTCAATAACCGTTCCCACGAAGGACACTTCACTTTCTTCGACATTAACCTACTCTTCGACCATATCCTTTTAATATGCCACAATTCCTTATCAATTAGACGCTTGATACCGAAATCTTCAAGCTCTTTAATGCTTCGTATCAGTCTTTGATTGAATCTTCCTCGTCGACGTCGACATCAAATGACATTGACACACCTCTGTCTTTGATTGAATCCTTCTTGTCGATGTCTACACAAAATGACTTCGACCAAAATTTTATTGAGTAACAATTTTCAAATAATACACTGAGTACTTAACCGCTTACAAAGAGGTTCTAATTTGCACTCGTAAGTTGATCAATAATGAAACACTTTTGGCAATAATCGAAGTCTAAACTTATCAAACACTCACTTGTCAATGAGTTCAATAATATCTTTGTCGAAAATATTATTCTTGATATAACAAATGCCCCTTAAGTATTTATTTTTTGGCTAAAAAAAGAAAATATAAATACTTAATATTATTTAATATTTTCAACGATCTTCAGAGTCATCAACTAATTCTCTAATGACTGTTTCCATCATCAAATACCGTCCGCTTAGATTACCTTTTTAGTGCCCAACAAATTCAGAAGGTATGATCGAATAGTACCTATTATTTTTTCATCTTTCTCGAAATACTCCTCATAAATACAGTTGAATCTATTTTAAGGAGTGGAATTTCAACTGCTTTACCTTTTCCTTCGATCAACATGGACTTTTTTTCTTTTAAAATTGTTTCATTGTTTGCTGGAAAGACAATTTGATTTATAGGAAAAGATTTTGCCCCTCATCGGTCGAGGTAGAAGGAACACCAATATTAACTCGACACAACTATCAATCACATTGGTTATCACCAATTTGACCTCGAAACTTGGTATTTCTACTGTTGGGTATATTAGTATGAGAAGATGACAAAATCTTATATTGTGTTATGATTTCAAGATACAATTAGATCGCTTTCTTTAGAGAGATATTTGTTCTCACACTTAGTTGTTATAATATTAATGAGAATACTTTTCCAGAATACAATGAAACCAATGAATTTCTTAATTAGCAATAATAAGAAATTCTCAACTCACTCAAACAAAGAAATCTCTTAATAATTAAGTAAAATATACACTTAGTACTTCTGTGTTTAAAATAGTGGACAATGACTTATTTATACATATTGCACATAGCAATTATAATTTGTTACGTACACAAATGGTTGTGTCTTTTCTATTGCCAATAGATACAAATATTTTGAACATACACAATTTTTAAAAGGTTTTGTCTCTTTAGCCAAATGGTACTAAACGGTTAGTAACCGTTTATTTTATTTATTTATTTATTTTACCAAAGATAGGGAGACTCGAACTCGCGACCTCTTAGGTGAGTATGAGGAGACTATGCCATTTGAGTTATAACCTATTGGCTAGTAACCGTTTATTAATATTAATAATAATATCAATAATATTAATAATATTAATTAATCAAATTTGTAAATACCCTTCAATCCCCCACTACTTATAAAATTTAAATTTCATACAAGTATATGCATAAGGAATGTGTCACCAAGATTAAACATTCTTTTAGTGTAAATTTTAAAGTTCTAACGAAGTAATAGGTGTCTAATCGATTAAACATATACTCCATATGCTAGTACCAAAAATCACACATATTACTTATACCCTTCAAGTTCAAGAGTTTCTAATTTTAAGCACTTATATGGCCTTGTGCTCATCTTGGTTTTATGAATATTTACAAGAATAAAACCTCTAAAATTTTCGATTAGAGCGGCACCATTCCTATATTCATATAGGTAGAATCTTTTGATAAATAATATTATCATTCCATTAAGAATTTTAACTGACCCTCCTAATTTATTGTAAATAGCACTAAATCCTATATCTTAGTGCTCCAATTGCTAAATAACTTGTTATTATCCATTAAACCTTGAAACTAGTGGTCTACTAGAATAAGGTTAGGTTCCCATCATTTAGCAATAATATATTTTAATCTTATTTTAGCAGTAGTCTCCTTGATTTTATCCTTTGACATACCTTTAGTCAAAGGGTCTGCTAAATTTCCTTGAGATCTTACATAAGTGATGGTAACTACACCATCATCTATTAGTTGCCTCACAAACTCAGGTCTCAAACTAATATATCTAGACTTTCCATTATAAAATAAACTTAAAGAAAAACAAAAATAACTAATTATAGTTGGGTTGCTTTCTAATAAGCGTTTCTTTAACGTCACTAGCTTGACGGTTAGCTCCTTTACGGAGTTAGATAGGGGCTCAGAATTTCACCCTTTACAATGAACTTCTTGCCTGTACTCTCATGCATGTGTTCCACATGCTCTAGAGACAAGATCTTGTTCACAGTATATGAAATGACTGGGTTGTCAGTGAAGACGACTCTCATGCCAGGTGAGAGGCCTTCAGTGAGAATTTTCTTGTCCCTCCAACCTTTAGGTACTTTCTTCTTAGTACCTTTATTCTCAGTGCTTGTTGATGGATGCCCAACACCAAACTTAGAATTGGTGTCTAGGGGCTCTGTATAGCTTTGCACTGAGAGAGAGGGTTGGAACATAAGTGTACCACAACTGCCTCTACTTTGTCAGAGGGAGAGTTGGGGTGAGGCATCTTGAACAGGATGTGGTCCTCCCATAACTGTAGAATCAGCTCTCCCTTTGTTACATCAATGATGGCATTGGCAGTGGCTAGGAAGGGTCTTCCAAGGATGATAGATTTATCCTTGTCTTTCCCAATATCCAAGATTATAAAGTTCGCAGGGATGTAAAGATTTTCAACCTTTACTAGACATCCTCTACCAGACCATATGCCTTTTTCATTGACTTGTCTGTCATCTCTAGTGAGATTCTTGCAACTTGTACCTCAAAGATTTCCAGTATCTCCATTATAAAGAGTGGCATGAAATTTATGATTGACCCTAGGTCACATAGAGCCTTCTCAAAGGTAATCGTGCCTATTGTACAAGGAATTAGGAAGCATCCGGGATCTAGTAGCTTCTGAGGTAGTTTCTGTTAAACCAATGCATTGAGTTCTTTGGTGAGCACTGGAGGTTCTTCCTCCAATGGCTCCGTTCCAAATAACTTTCCATTTAGCTTCATGAGGACTCTTAGGTAACGAGCAACTTGCTCTTCCCTAGTTTCTTCGTCCTCATAAGAGAAGGAGTGATTCTCATAATCCATAATTTGTAACAAGGCATTCAATGGAACTTCTATAGTCTCCTCATGAGCCTTAGTTGCCTTCACTTCTTCAATAGGAAAGTTTTTAGTGGACGTTGAACACCCAGCTGCTCTATTACTGGCGTTCAACGGTAGCTATTGTGCCTCTTTGGGCATTGAACGCCCAATAAGGACTCCCGTACTGGCTTTCAACACCAATAATGGCTCCTCTTTGGGCGTTGAACGCCCAGTAGAGACTCGCTTACTGGCGTTCAATGCCATAGTATCCCCTTCAGATTCAGCCTCAACTTCTACAGTGATGGCCTTGCACTCTTTCCTTGGGTTTACTTCAGTGTTACTTGGAAGAGTGTTAGGAGGGGTCTCAGGGATTCTCTTACTCACCTGATCAACTTGTACCTCCAGATTTCTGATGGAGGACCTAGTTTCTGCTATGAAATTGTGAGTGGTCTTAGAGAGTTCAGAGGCTATGGTTTCTAAGTCAGAGAGACTCTGCTTAAAAGTCTCCATATATTGTTGAGAATATGGGAATGGTTTATTAATGTTAAACCTATTCTGGTTTCTTCCACCTTGATTATTGTTGAAGCCTTGCTGAGGCTTCTATTGATCCCTCCATGAGAGATTGGGGGTGATTCCTCCATGAGAGGTTGTAGGTGTTTCCATAGGGTTCTCCCATGTAATTCACCTCCTCCATCATAGGTTAATCTGGATCATAAGTTTCTCCTTCATAGGAGGTGTCTTGAATGCTGCCAGCTGCAGCTTGAATTCCGGTCAAATGCTGCCAGATCATGTTGACCTGTTGGGTCAAGATCTTGTTCTGAGCCAGTATGGGATTCAGTGTGTCAACCTCCAAGACTCCTTTCTTCTGAGTTACCCTATTGTTCACAGGATTTCTCTCAGAAGTGTACATAAATTGGTTGTTTGCAACCATTTCAATGAGTTCCTGTGCCTCTTCAGGCATTTTCTTTAAGTGGAGTGATCCACCAGCAGAATGATCCAAGGACATCTTGGACATCTCAGATAGAATCATAGAAGATACCTAGGATAGTCCATTCTAAGAGCATGTCAGGAGGACATCTCCTGATCAGTTGCTTGTATCTTTCTCAAGTTTCGTAGAGGGATTCACCCTCTTTTTGTCTGAAGGTTTGAACTTCCACCCTAAGCTTGCTCATCTTTTGAGGTGGAAAGAACTTGGCCAAGAAAGTATTGACTAACTTTTTCCAAGAGTCTAGGCTTTTCTTAGGTTGAGAATCCAACCATATCCTAGCTTTATCTCTAACAACAAAAGGGAAAAGCATAAGCCTGTAGACCTCAGGATCCACTCTATTGGTCTTAACAGTATCACAGATTTGCAAAAATTCAAATAGGAATTGATGTGTATCTTCCTGTGGAAGTCCATGAAATTTTTTATTCTGTTGCATAAAAGAGACTAACTGAGGCTTAAACTCAAAGTTATTTGCTCTAATGGCAGGTATGGAGATGCTTCTCCCATAGAAGTTAGAAGTGGGTGCAGTGAAGTCACCAAGAACCTTCCATACATCTCCTCCATTATTCAGATCGGCTTCCATGTTTATACTTTCAGCTTCTTGTTCGAAAAGCTCTGTGAGATTTCCTCCGAAGTGTTGTGCTTTAGCTTGTTGTAAACGCTTTCTTAGGGTCCTCTCAGGTTCAGGATCAGGATCAGGATCAAAGAGAGGTTCTTTATCTCTATTCCTGCTCATAAACAAGAAAAAGAAATCCAAGAAAGAAAGAGAATGGGAGTTTCTATGTCAAAGTATAAAGAACTCCTTGTGAGATATGAAGAAGAAATAAGAATGAGAGTAGAGAGATGAGAGAAAGAATTCAAATATGAAGGGTAGAAGAATTCGAATATTAAGAAGTAAAAAGGGAAACTGGAATTAAAATATTTTTTATTTTTATTTTAATTATTAATTGAATTAAAAAGATTTGAAAATTAAGTGTGATTTTCGAAAAAGAGAAAGAGGTAAGAAGTTTTTGAAAATAGAAGAGAGAAAAATTAGTTAGGAAGTTTTGAAAAAGAGGGAAGAGAAAGGAGAGTATTAAAGAGATACTAAACTTTTAAAATTAAAATAAGATAAAACAAGTAACTAATTAAGAAAGATTTGAAAATAAGATAAGATAGAAGATTTGAAAATAAGATTTTATTTAAAAATTTTTAAATTTAAAATTGGAAAGAAAAAGTCAACAAGATAAGATGAGAATTGAAAAGATTTGAAAAAAATTGATTTTGAATTTTGAAATTGAAACAAGATAAGATAAAGAATTTGAAAATAAGTTGAAAAGATAAGATATGGTTAAGTTTGAAAAAGATTTCAAAAGATAAGATTCAAAATTTAAAATTTAAACTTTACTAACAAGAAAACACCAAACTTAAAATTTTTAAATCAAGATAAGAAAAGAAAGCAAGATTTTCGAAAATTTGAATAAAGATAAAAGAAATATTTTTTAATTTTTTTCGAATTAATGAAGAAAGAGAAAAACAACTAAGAGACACCAAACTTAAAATTTTTAGATCAAAGAGACTAGTTTTTCGAAAATTAGAAAGAAAAACACCAAAAGACACAAAACTTAAAAATTTTAAGATCAAACAAAGAAAAGAAACAAGAACAACTTGAATACCAAGAAGAACACTCAAGAACAATTTTCAAAAATTTAAAGAAAAAATAAACACACAAGGGACACCAACTTAAAAATTGACACTAGATTCAAACAAAAGACACAATTTTTTAAAATTTTTGGCCAAAAAAACCAAGAAAGTTCGAAACTTTTAACAAAAGACTCAAACACAAGACAAAAAAAAAGATGGATTTTGAAAAAGAAACACAAAACACGAAACAAAATAGTAAAAAGTACCTAATCTAAGCAACAAGATAATCCGGTAGTTTGTCAAACTCGAACAATCCCCGACAACGGCACCAAAAACTTGGTGCACAAAATTGACTCCACAATATTCACACAAATAGACCGGCAAGTGCACCAGGTCGGCCAAGTAATACCTCAGGTGAGTGAGCATCGATCCCACGGAGATTGTTGGTTTGAACAAGCAATGGCTATCTTGTAGATCTTAGTTAGGCGGATAGAAAATATAGTTGTTGTGGAAAAACACATAAAAACAGAATAAATAAAGTATTACTGGATAGATGTAAAATCAATTGATAAGAGAACGGTCGCGGCTTCGAAGATGCTTCCTCCTTCTGGATCAACTTTTCTCACTGTCTACTCCAACTTCTGATGATTCATTCCATGGCAGGCTGTGAGTGATTAACGCCAGGTCAGTGGTCATCCAATCTGAACGGAGGTGAAGCTCCTGTAGTCCATTCCCTTGGTGATCCTACTCAAAATGCCACAGACAAGGTCGGATCTTCTGGATCAGAGAATGCTGCTCTATTAATTCTAGCCTATACCACAAAGGCCCTAATCGCCCCGTACCTTGGCTGAACTGATGTCTCCAAGTCCCCAACGAAGTCGTGGATTAGCCGTTTAAGAGATGTATAATCAAGCTTGTGGTTTAGTACCATCCCATAAAGGACTCGCAAGAACCCATGTAGAATAGGGATGACGGTCAAGTTATACTTGCAATTCATTAGGATGAAGAATGAAGATACATCTTAAAATGAAATCAAGCATAGATTGAAATAGAACAATGATATTATTAATCCATAAGAATTAGCAGAGTTCCTAACCTTAACCTAGGAGGTTAGTGACTCATAGCTTACAAAAAAGTAGTAATGTATTCAAAAATAAAGTGTAAGGTCCCAAGTTGGAAGATCCTAAACATGGGTGATCTTCTCCTATATATACTAATCTAATAACTAAGGAATACAGAAATAAGATAGACTAGTCTTGTAGTGCAAAAATCCACTTCTGGGGCCCACTTGGTGAGTGTTTAGGCTGAGTTAAGGGTGACTCCACAAGCTAGTACCCTTCTTGGGCGTTGAACGCCATCTTTGGACTCCTTTTTGGGCATTGGACGCCAGCTGCTCTCTTTTGGGCGTCCAACTCCAGGAAGAGGGTGAAGTGCTGGCGTTGAATGCCAGTTTTGGACCTTCATTTTCAGAGAAAAGTATAAACTATTATATATTGATGCAAATCCCTGGATGTTATCTTTCCATAGCCATTGAGAGCGCGCCATTTGGACCTCTGTAGCTCCAAAAATGCTCCTTCGAGTGCACGGAGGTCAGAATCCGACAGCATCTGCAGTCCTTTCTCTATCTCTAACTCAGACTTTTCCAAAGCTCTTCAATTTCAACCAAAATTTACCTGAAATCATTATAAAATACACAAACTCAAAGTAGAATCCAAAAATATGAATTTTGCACTAAAACATATGAAAATATAGCAAAACTTAAACAAAACATAATAAAAACTATATGAGAATGATGCTAAAAGCGTATAAAATATCGGCTCTTCAACAATTCTTAAAAGGTTGTGTCCCTTTAGTCAAATGGTACTAAATGGTTAGTAACCGTTTATTAATATTAATAATAATATTAATTAATCAAATTTGTAAATACCCTTCATCTACCACAGTCTCGACCAAAATAACTACATGGAGCCTGTTGCTATTATATTCTCTCATTTTTCGATCACTAAACTTTTGCCAATTCTTGATCCGTCTAACTCCAATAGCTTAGGATAGACAAAACAAAGGTGAATAATTGTCATGTGGGCTTTGAGAAGATTGAGCCTCTAGACATCTTGCCAGATGTCTTTGTCTAACTTGCTCTTCTTTGTCGAAATTGGTCTTCGATAGCTTGATTAATTTGAAACCAACCCCAAATAATTGTTTGATTAACTTCATATATCGTATAAATTTTCACAAATATTTTTACGTAGTGCATGACAAAATATTAATGAAACATCATGTCATCGTTGAAGA